>NC_137658.1:26218051-26443051 GCF_963422515.1 Blennius ocellaris
AGCAGCAAGAAGGAGCCTGGGTGGGGTAAATGATTATACACTGTCTCATAAGGGATTAACATGCTGGCAATAAAGCTTGCAGAAACCCTGAACTGTGCATTAAATGAAATCCCTTCCATCCCAAAACCAATAGATAACAAATCACATTACATAAGCCACAAAGGGAACTTAAACACCAGCAACACCAGTAAATAAGAGAGGGAGAGGTAAAGTGTTTCTTTAATTATCATTTAAATTAGAAACATGTGCCATATGCAGGGTTGGGCAGGGATTACTTGTAACGGCGTTACGTAATTAGGATACAAAAAAAATGCGAGAAAAATGCGCCGTCCACCGGCATTGCGTCACTTCCTGACGCTTTCTGGCTGACCAGCACTGACGCGTTGCCATGGATACTGCAGCCAGCTGCTCTCATCACTATGTTTAAAGTGGGAGGAGTCTCTTCACCTCTCTGTACAATGCTAATGACGCCTCCAGCAGTGAAAGTGACGTGAACGTCCAGGAACTCAACGTCTCACCTGAAGAAACATCTGGGAGGATAAAACCTGCTCACTTTACTGAAACACACCTGGACTCTGTCAACTAGTGTGATTAGCTCATAACCTGCTAGTCACCTGCCCATACCAGTACTGGTGCCGATGGTAGGAAGACATTCTCAATACTGTAGTGAGCACCATAGAAGAAATGCTCTGAGTCCAGCTGGTCACCAGAGGTTTATATTTTGACACGAACACCGCACCGAAACTTCATAGCAGGAGGAGACTTTACACTACACATTTCTCACTCATGGTTGCACACCAACATCCAACAAACCAAACTAAACTAGATGAAATAATTAACTCCCTGAACTGAGGAACAAAAACACAACACAAGCATAAATCAACACACACAACAACCCTAATAATAGCCCTCAACAACTTCTGTCAACACATAACCTGAACTCCCATCATGCCCTGCAGCGACCTACTCCGTGATGCTACAATACGTTTAGACCAGGGGCGTCAAACTCATTTTAGTTGAGGGGCCACATCAACCTGATCTGACCTCTGGAGGCCCAACAAGTCAAACATCACATATTAAACTGCAGATATGGACAAATGCAAAGTCTTTCCTTCTTTTGATCCTTTTGTAACTGCAAGAATTTGCCAGTCGATTCTGAAATATACATATTAAAGAAAATCAAATATTATTATATTTGTGAAAAAAAAAACACAACCCCCCCCCCCCCCCCCCCCAATCAGCTGTATCTGGATATTGTATTTTTATTCAGGATTAAAACAATTTGTCATCATCTGGAAATTGTTTGAGTTTACGTGTCTAAAGTATCACTTCACATAAGTTGGACTCATTGTTTTATTGTGAAAGGCATTGCGTTACGTGACCTCCACAGATACTTTAATGTTGGGGATCAGATTCTGACCAAGGGCGGTTTTGAATGTCATTTTTGCCGATCTAGTGTTTTTAGATCAGCCTCTGTCAGTTTTCATTTTTATACTTTAAAAACAAATCACACGGCGGCCGGATTAGATCCTCTGGCGGGCCGCTTCTGGCCCCCGGGCCTCATGTTTGACACCCCTGGTTTAGAGGATCTCATGTTTTAGGTATTAATTGGGGCGACACGCATCCTAACTCTAAGACCTGTCAAAACACTGAGCAGACACACATTCTGTTCTTTCTTGTCTTTATATTTTATGTTTACTGGCGAAGTAATGCAAAAGTAACTCAAACTACTCTGGTATGCTACTTTTTTACTTTAGCACTTAGAGTAAGTTACTGATTACATTTTGTTTTGACAGGTAAATTGTAACTGTAACGGATTACAATTTTTACCTCCCCAACCCTGGCCGTATGACTATGCTCATTACTATTTGTCATATCATCAAATCCAAAGTTAAGACAAACCAAACAGAAATATATTCAACATTTCACCAAAGAACATTAAACATGAAAAGAAGAATAAGACAATAACAGCAGAAGAACAGCACAGGGAACATTGTTGATTCATGAAAACTGGAATCGAGATTTACTTATAAATAGTGTACCTGAGTTGTTTTTCAAAGATTGTGGTAATTATGTAAACGTAAACTTCCTATCTAATTAACTTGTCTGCTTGTCTGGATTAATCTCAATCCCAAAAAATAAGTAACGTGTTATAACGTAGTTTTAAAATGCATAATGTAACAAAAATGCTGCATCCTCGACAATGCAATGCAGCCACTGTAGAGCAAAGAATGTGAAGCAATACATGCAGATAAATACATAACAAATATTTTTCATGTCATATTTTTTTCAATGCAAAACATCCTCAGATGTTTCCCAGGAAAGGCGAAATCTGATTTCTAGACCATGCTACTACTGTTCTTAAAGACACACACACACACACACACACACACACACACACACACACACACACACACACACACACACACACACACACACACACACACACACACACACACACACACACACACACACACACACACACACACACACACACACACACACACACAGAGAGAGATAGCATTGTGTTTCTCAACTCAACTCAGTAGATAGCTCCAGAGATATATCTGATTCTGCTAACCTTCCCTCTAATTTCAGAAATATTTCCTTCCTGAGAGCAAAGTTCTCTGCTGAATTTGCTGCAGGCGGCCACATGCCATAAGTCCTCCCATCAGAGCTGAATGGCCGCTGATTTAAGATGAAGTCTGAGAAGAGGTGTGAAGTAAATGAATTTCATACACCAGTAAGCCTGAAAACTCAGTTCTGACTGAGCGGTCCTTCTGATTGAGGTTGACTTGTGGGTAACTGCTATTCTAATCCCACGCAGCAATAAGGCGCACTGTGGTGTTATGCACACTTGTACATGTTTGAATTCACTGAACAGGGATGTTCATGAGTTGAGACATTGTATGTGAATCTCTCCTCCCCCTCTTCTTCTTTTTTTTTTTTTTTTTTTTTTACAACAGATTGTCTCTTTCTGACTTAAATTCTGTGTCATTCCTCTCTGTCACCCTGGAACTTAGTGGCCTCACTCTAAAAAAAAAAAACCCCAAACCCCCAAACACATATTTTTCACAGACAGCTGGTCAATGTTGGCACTGATTGTATTTGTGCTGCTGGAATTGAGCCATCAGTGGCGGCAGTGATGAAGCATAAGCTGTTTGATATAAACTAGTGATAGTGACAAGTAGATCATTACCGTTTCTTACCTTGTCGGCCTTTCCTCTCATAAATAACCCAAGGGGCTTCCTTTGAGCTCAGGCTAATGGGAGTTACATGCCGACCACAGAAATGTGCATCTGCCAATCTTAAAAACATGAACACAGCCTTAAAATGTGAATTTCTTCTGATCACCTACGCTGTGTTGTGTTGCTTTAGTGTTGCTCTCTAATGTATTACCATGTGAGTACTGACCTGTTGCTCTCTCAGGGAGAAGCAGTTTGCTTGAAGTGGGAAGTACAGATGGTGTTCATCTTGTAACACCTGGTTTTTTGAACTAGTTTTGTAAAATCACTTAATTGAGCTTAATTATCCGTCAAACATGTTTTTGCCCCCTGGACCTGCCTGTCAGCCCACAGATTCACCACTGCAGGAGATGTAGAACATCTTTCATTTTAATACCTGGAGCATGTAGTCATGTACTGTACGTTGTACCGATGTAGTGTACTATGACTTAGAGCCTTTTGAAGTTCCTTCAGAAGATACTGTTGATACAGTCTGAATATTGATCCCTCTTCTATTCCGCTTTGCTTCGTGCTGCAGGAGCAGATCTCAGGGAACTTTGGGCAGAGGCAGGGTGCAGCAAGGTGACCAATCATCACACAGTTGATTTAAGCTCCAAAGGGGGGGTTGGGCAAACTATGGCCCGCGAGCCACATCTGGCCTGTTGGTCTTGTTAACCCGAATCATCCTAATGATGGCTGCATTCATTGGACCTCATCCTGTAATGCCCCGCCCTCCACTAGAGGGCGTGTTAGGCGCATGGCGACAACAGCTTCTGGAGATTGGATTTAGCTACTCCAACGTTCTTTCCAATCCACCAATCTCATCCTGAGCTCTCCAGAGCACCGATGTCTCTGTGCTCACCAGGCCAGGTTGAAGCGCTTGCAGGCGGCGTCCAGAATGTAAACAAAGACAAGATAGGCTAAGTAAGCTAGGCTAAAGCTAATACCACTCTGACTCTTCGTCCTCGCTAATGTGCATCTGTGGAGAATGAAATGGACGAGATACGACTCCTCATCACTCACAGAAAGATACAACTGTCTCAGAAGCCGCTATTTGTCATACGTACAGATGAATAGACATTTATATTGTGCAAAAAGAGCTTACTTTGCTGGTCCCTCAACCTATAATTAACTAAAAGATTAAAAAAGAAGAAACAACACAGTATGTCGTGATGAATAGCAACTAAATAAAGCTTATAACAAAAAAATTATATTCACTCCGCAGTTAAAGTTGCTGCTTATTATCATGAAGTCTATTGTGACGAAATGAATGTATCTGCATATACTGGTCACATTTTGAATAATATTCTTCCATAATTGTGATTATACTTTATTATATCGATCATATATTATACTTCATTATTTAAAAAAAATCTATATATGGAATTTCTTTATACCTTTTCAACAGATAGTTAGTGTTAGAGAAATGTAGTTTTGTCTCATAAAGAATGATGTGTAATTTTGCAGTCTGTGTTCAAGGATGACCTGTGTCAGCACTATTGATCCTCTGTGCTCCTTTGGTGTCCTTCCTTGCAGGCAAGTTCAGCCTTCAAGAAGGCGCTGTCTGACATCATAGAGAGATGAACTTCTGGACAATCATGCAAAGGTTGTACTGTACAAGAATAATGTAATAGAATTGTCTTAAACGTTTTCAAATCGCTCTCAGTCTGATTCCTGTGTATCCTGTCTCCCTGAGGTTTTTTACTAGGAGACCCCTCCAGTTATTTGGTGTTTTCAGTTGGACTAATATAAATTGGCCATTGCTTTACATATGAATCAATGTGAGTTTTTGAGTTAATAGTAATAACTAGTATCAATGTAGTTATATTGAAGGTGATTTTGTGGAATTCCCTCTGAGGCACCATTGGGCGAGCCGGTTCTGGCCAACTGGCTTCACTGTTGCATTTTGGCAAGTCAAAAATTGGATAGGGGATCCACAGTCTTAATTTAGAGCCAATTTTTGGATTTCCAATCAAAGAAAAAAATATTGCTGCAGTGGGGTAATTTGTAATTAGTATTACAATTAGAAACTTGGTGAGTCACAGAGTCACTTCACAGCAAGAAGCATGTTGAAACCTTTCTGTGGAGAGTTTGCATTTTCTTCCTATACCTGCATGTAGTCTTTCTCTCTGGGTACTCCCACAGTTCTAGCACATACTGTATGTTGCATGTGTTGCTTGTTGTCTTTTGACGTGAATGCCTGGTTTAGTATCTCTGTTTTAACCTGTGAAGGACTGGCCATTTATCCACTGTGGGAGGCCTCGCTAACAATGTCCCCACTCAGAACCAAGATATTTTTATTCTGAAAGCAGGGACGCACTTTCTCTCCCACTTTCTGAGGGGTTTGTTGTGGCGCAGAGTGTACGGGATGAAATTGGCTATAATTTTGCAAGCTCAAAGGATTACTACTGAAAACGACTACAATCTCAACAGAAAGTCAAAGTTAATGAAAAATGAAACACTCTGGTTCAAAATACAGTGGGATGGCAAAGTAAACTCCTATAAATCCTATATAACCACCTTGCTTGGTGGTTTGGGGCGCCATATCCTTGCCTCTGTTAGTGATCATATAGTTTACACCCAACCAGCTGTTAAATACAGAGAATGCCAACTTCAAATACATTTTCTTCCATCGATTTGGCGCCCCCTGTAGCACGGCACCCTTATGCGCTGCACACAGTGGCGCCTTTTTATACCACTGACGAAAGTATAGTTTGATAAATACAGGAGTTTATTTTTGATCTGCTTGTAGAGGAAGAAGTAGGTGGAGCTCCCAAATTAGGTCCCATCCCACCTCTTTCAGCGTTCAGCACTCCAGTTTATCAAGTCTTCTCCTGTGATTGTGTTATCGATGGGGATCAGCGGCATTCTTTGACATTCTCCTTGTGGCTAATTGACCTGCACACTGATTCTTTGTTCTGTTTCTTTCTTAAAGCCCATCCTCCTCACCATTCTTTGCTCAGCAGTTCACTCTGAGTGGTCGACATGTTCGCAATTCTTCCCTGTGTCCTTCCGCAGTGCTTTGCTTTACCTGCTCCCTTGTGTCCATTGTCCCATCCGTTCTTCTTCTGCCTGATCCTGTCCAGGCGGCATTTGAACCATCGTATCTTCCTAACTCAGCACGGCCAGTCAGTCTCCCTGTCTGCTCCTCTTTGCTCCATCAAATGACCTGCTCCGTTCTGCTGCACCAGTCCTCCTCCACCGCTCCCCTGTGCCCACCTGCTTCTAGCAATAAACCTTCTCAACCCTTTGCACCTTTTGTGTTTGTGTACTTCCTCTCATTCTTTATCACACAATGAGTATTTCATGCAGACAATAGCACCATTCCGGCTACAACTTCAAAGTCTATTTTCCAGTCAAACAACTGAAAAGCAGAAAAAAGGTCAAACAAAGCTCCCTTCATTCTGGACTTTTGGTAAATGGAAGAAAAATGTGCAATATGACAATTAAAAGTAGGTGTTAGTGACTCATCTAATATTACCTTTGAATAATAGCATTTGGAACACATATCAGTGCTAAATTATGCAGAGCTCATGTTAGCTAATGAGTTGGCTCATAATCCTCATTTGTCCACATTTAACACAGTGTCTGAGAATTCAACAGCAAAACGATCCACCTTGTATCACGGGAGACCTCGGGGCTGTTCATTCAGCGTGGCATCTGAATTCCATATTGCTCCGATCCTTCATTCAGTCAGCATGACTCAGATAAGCAAAGACTCAGAGGGGGGGCTTGAGAAATGTCAAAGAATGACAATGAGGCTTTTGAAATTGCAGCCAGCCATCTGGATTAATGTGCAGGAGGATTCGACCTGTTTTCCTCCCACTTTGACGGCGGGAATGTTGAGCTGAAAGATTGACACATCGCTGGCTGTCATCCGTCTTTCATCTGTCATGAAAAGGGCAAACATGCTGGGCTGTCATGACCATCGGGACCCTCTTAATGTTCACCTCTGTCTGCGTAAATGCCTGATGTATGCTGGGAGCACATTAAAACAGCTGAGTGTCCCTCAGCCCCGGGGCCCGGCGTGCCGGCGGGCCCCCCCGCAGAGCAGGAGAGACATAAGGCACCAACACTGGAATGGGAACAGATGATCAATGGGAGACATACTTTCTCTGTGAAGGGTGCATGCACGGTGCTCATCCGGCTGACAGGGTCGATACTGACGCCTCAGTTGCAGTGTTTATCTCATCCTCGGTGAACAATGCAAGCGCAGTGATATCAAGTTGACCTGTGACCATCCTCTTCTCCAAACATCCTGCTGCTGCTGAATCACAATCACAATCTTTATCGCACACCGCACTGCACACAGTCCCTTGTAATGCACCACAATAATTAAGACATCTGATGGAAGTGGAGCTGCTATGGCTGTTGCATAGGGTGGGTTGTATTGTGGTTGCAGGTTTGATCTCTCATCATTCCTGCTCATAGATTGAAGTATCCAAGAGCAAGACTGGACGTTGATCCGGATAGATGGATTCAGTATCTTGCATGGCAGGTTTCTCCATTGGTGTGTGAATGTGACTAACGATGTAAAGCACCTCTGGGACTGCGGAAGCATTAAAAAAAAAAGAAAAAGCATCATATAGCAAAATCCATTTAATATTATGTATAGACACGTCAAGCAGTTTACGGGCACTTTGCACTAATAGTGTTGCTGCGTCGCCTGTCATGGAGTTCAAACTTCAGTAAAGACAGCACCTACATTTATAAAACAAACAAACGAAAACCCCACACAACCCGGAAAGACATCGTAAAATAAAAGATGCATAAATCCTAAAGTTTTATTTTGTGTTGTTGTGTAAAATGTATGCCTAAATGTCTGCTACATAATGTATGTGCATTTTACACACTTCAATTCACATCTCTCCTCAACGTTGTCGAATGTCTGACTCATCCGACACTGGAGGGCATTTCCTCATCCTGCATCCCACAGGAATATTTGCTTGAATTTCTTTGCTCCTCCTTGACCACCGGGATGTGGTGCTGGTTGTAGTGTTGCACATGTTCAGCTGAAAATGTCAATCTACTTCCTCCACTTGAACATTTTTACTGAAAATATACAAAAAGAAAATCAGCCTTTTGATTGTAATTGGTTGGAATCTTCTACACAACTGAGGAGAAGGAACATTTCTCCAGTTAACTGTATTTCTTGTTTCCAGTTTATTTATTTTGAAGCACAGATGTTATAAAATATACTCTTAAAGGAGACATACATGATATTGTGTTGAAGCTGGGTCAGGGTTGTTTTTTTTTTTTTTTGTTTAAAAAGGTCAGCTTCTTCAAGAAAGAAGACTACCAATAAAAATGGTTTGCTCTTGTACTACAGCATAGAATAGTAGCGATATTTGTCTGCTTTAAATACCAGAAGAGGAATACATATCAGAATGGTCATGTGTGTAAAGAATGTAAAGATAGATAAGGGAGCAATACAGAGAAACACTCACAATAGTTAGTGATTCTCACCATGAAATATGATTTATTCAATGTCAATTTCACAAAATGTTGCAATCTTTTTCAATATGTGCTCCACAGCCTTGGATATATGTTCTGTACATACTCTTCAAACCAAGCTGTGGTTGGAGTATATATATAAGTGGAAGATAACTATACTGCAGATAGCTACATACTTTTTCAACAAGTCCTTTTCAATCTTGTACCAACATCACTTTTCTCAGCGTGTCTCGTACCTGCTCTACCTCTGGACCCAAAACCGAACGTCAGTATAGTGAATTGCCATGATTGCTCCTGACCTCAGTTACCAGTCGCATAATTGACGGCTGTTGCAGTGAGAAGATGAAGTGACGCAGTGAAGTTGGATCCAGTCTGATCAATGCACTGTCATTTGGAGCTGGCAGTCTGAAGAGCGGCGCTCCACTCGCAGACTTGTGGAGGGAACCCAGGGAGCTGCTGCTGGCCCCGACTATCAATACCTTTTACACCCACATCAATTTCCCTCCCCACTCGTGGTTTCAAGCGTTCAGTTCAAGTTGATGTTTTGGTGCAGCACTGGGCTGGCAAACAGTGCAGATTTAGAGAGGGACCTTCTGTTGGAGCTGGACTGGACTGGACTCTTCACACAGGATTTCTCTTGGCTTAAGCAGAGGAATATCATAACTTAATGGTAGAGCCGGCCAACCTCCTGGATACTACCAATCTAAGAGGGCTTCCAGACGACAAGCCAAGTGTGTGCCAGTGGTTATCATTGCCCAGAATAATGAGGAATCTGCCTGGATTTGCATATTTGTAGTGTAATTCAAACAAATCCCTTTGCTCCCTCCACAGAGATGTTGCCAATATGAAATGCTGAGTGAAAGGAAAATGAAATGAGCAGCATCCTCTTTTTAATCCACTGGAAGTATTCTCCCCTACAGTGATTTGTAACATGCTGTTGTTCTCTGTCTTTCTGATTGTAATAAATAGCTGTGCATATTTCACTGGGCCTCGTGAACTGAACCCCCCCCACACACACACACACACTCACCAGGCTGTAATTAGTGACGAGTTGAGAGAGTGGGACATTGTTTCTTCAGGGGCATGTCATTCCAGTTTGGGGAGGAGAATTCACAGTTGCTTGTTTCATCATGAAGTCCATGGGATCACATCATCATTTCTAGTTTATGGCCAATGCTGCCATGTGGATGCGGCCGTAGTTGCCGATGAGTGACGCGTTTGCTTGAAGGGATCGGTTTGATTGATGGTTGTCACGCTGCTCTTTGTTTTGTAGCGGGAACATGATGAATGGAGTGAAGTAAATGGCTTTTTCAAAGCAGCAGAGCTCCCAGTCCCTGTGTTGGTCTACTTACTGCTCTCAGTCCACGAGTGCCCGAAGGTCTGAACTTTGACTGTCTGCATTTGTAGCTCCACCTCTTTAGCATGACTCTCAGACAATATTGATTTGCAACAGGGAGGATATTTTAAGAAAATACGCAATGCTGCTCAGATTATATTTGCTTCGTGAGCACATGCATTTCCCTTAAAATAGCCGCCTGTGGCAAGTGAAAGCAGCAGCAGCAGTGGAGAGAAAGAAAGCAGACAGGTATGAAGAGTAGCGATGAAAGAGTCACAGTAAGAACTGTGGTTGAAGAATTGATGTTTATCTCGCCGCACGAGGGCTTCCTTTGCTGTCAACATTTCAAATGCCACCTCTCACCTCCTCGCAACATATCAAGACTCATTACTGTTGCCTTTCAGGCTGATGTAACTGGAATGCATTTCCACTGTAATTCTGGCTGCACCATCTTCACTAATTTCCCCTGTGCCTGTGCACTACCCCACAAATGATGCCAGCCATGCCAAACAGTATCCTTAAACTCTACATTACCTTCCATTGCTTCCATCAAAAAAGTAAGTTTATATATTTCTTTTTTATAGATTTTTTTAATAATATGGGGTCTTATTTTTTGATTGTGTTAATATTGCCTCCCTGTGCTGGTGTATTGTTGCTAGCTGCTGATGTTGGATGCTCCGTCTTCCACAATGACCTGTGTTCATTACGCTGGACCCCCATCAATGTGCTAATAATTCACCCTCTGTCCCGATGGATGCTAATGTATGTACTAATCACCTTTGTCCTGATGTGCAACCTATTGGTAATCAGTAATCTATTCATTACTGTAATTGTACACGGAGTGCAATTTGTACAACCTTGAATATGATCAATTATCGCTCAAATAAAATTCATTTCTGTTCCGCTGTGTGATGGATATTGGGTGAATAAGGCTGACATTTGCACTCTGCGTGTCATGTTGGATAGTTTATTGAGCAAGTGTGAGAGCACAGTGTTCAATAGCTGGATTCAATGAGCCTCATCACAATCTATCCAACCTTGGAGTTTGAAATTGGTGAAACAACTATGAATATTCCAGTGTTTGTTTGTTTTTTCTATAAGAATTGATTCCGTTTTTAAAAATCTAATTATGTTACTGCCTTCCCAGCTTTATTCATGTGCCACCAAATAGATTGAGAAAGAGTTTTTTTTTCTGAAGATTTGTATTAAATTGCTTTTTTTTCCTTTTGCTAAGATATGACACATTTCAGGTCTGAAAGGCTTAACAACCTGATGTATATTTATACATTTGTCACCTCAAGGTATTAGTGTAGTCAGAGTGCAGATTTCATTGTACTCCCATTTCTTTTGGGTGACAGCAGTCTCATACAGGTGTCCCCACGTGATCAAAGCCAATCAAAGTACTTGCAAAAATGATCAATAATATAATCTAATGAGGCATGGGGGTCACTTTGATGCATCATATGAAGGCAAGAAATGAAGAAGGTGAGATTATTTGCAAGAACAATCTTATATAAACTTATATAAACTGCAAATAAAGACATTAGTGTATACACAGTTTAAAATACGCAGCATTTCAGGTTTTTATGAGATTCTTAAATTTAGTTTGTGCAGAAAGACAGGGTTTGTCTTTATTCCCTTCAGAGAAACATCGTGAGATAAGTGTTACTTTTGTCAAAATATTTGTAGACAGATAATCCCATTAATGTCTGGATTTATGCATGCATTTGGGCAGAATTTATGGAAATATGTGTTTCTGCCTCCCTGTTTATGTTAATTGACTCTCACAAATTTCAATAGCTAAAAAAGAGGTGAGACTGTAGTACGGAAGGAAAGCAAGCGATCACAAGGTTAGAGAAATCTCATCTTGGAGTGTGAACCGTGAGGTTAACAATAGTAGTACTGAGGAACACGGTTGGAGCAGGAAACAAAAGGGCATAACATTTGTTTGCCCAGTCACGTCTCATGTTAAAGTGTGGGCACCAACTTCCCATCTTGTCATGATCCTGCCTTCTCTCCTCCCTCCTGTGTTCCCTTAGCTCCGCCCCTGTGCTCTCCTGCTTCCTCCTCCTGATCACAGCTGTTTGTCATTGTCATTAGTGTGTATTTAGTTCCCTCTCTTCCAGCTCCAGTTGTCAGTTCGTCTGAGTTTCTACACCATTCGTACCTGCCTTTTCCCCTCGTGTTGCCTTCGTGTGTTTTTGACCTTCTGCCTGCCCGACCTCGCCTCCTGGATTTCCTCCTCCATTGCCTGCTCTGGTTTTGAACCTGGACTGCCTGACTTTGCTTCGGCTGTGTTTTTTGTGAGAATAAAACACTGTTGAATCGAGCTTCTTGTCTGTTGTGCAATTGAGTTCAGTTTTCTTTTTATTGTTATTGATTATCGGTCGATCCACCTTCCATGTCAAAACAAGGCAAACAGACAGACATACAATGATACACAAAGCCACCAATTGGGCATTTAAAGTCCCCGATCAACCTCAAACACACCTGGAAGAAAGTTCATGCATACCCAGGAGATTTTTTACAATGAAATCTCCAATCTTCTGTAAATTGATTACGTTCTGTAATTTGCTATGTCATCACACAACACTGCTTTCATGCAACGAAAAAAAGCATTGAAAATGATCAAAATGTGTGCAGCACAGGGCAAATTCTGGACATGGAGCGATATCCAATCCATCTACAATATTGAATGTAAGTGTCAGGAGATCACTGCAGCAGGCAGAACATGCAGACTGCACACAGGAAGAGTGTTGCTGACAACTTTGAATGCAGGCTTCACAATCGAGCAAAGTTTAATATCAAACACAATTACTCCAGACTAACAGGGGTACGAGGAAGATCTAAGGAGACACCCCTGAAATTAGAAAGTTGTCACTGGGGGAGCACAGCTAAACAAGCCTGAAACATGAAAGCAAAAAAAAAAAAAAAAACACGAGCCGGACACACACACCACACCCACCATACCCACCACGCTGGAACCATGGTCACTATGAACTATGAACATTGTCGCTTCCACTTGAAATGCAAACTGCAGCAGCTTCACATGGTGTCTGTGGTTTTTCTTCGTCTTTAATCCTGCAGACAATAGATTGTGCAGTGATCTGTGGAAAAAAGCTGTCCAGTCTTAGGGAACAGAAGACACAGTGTGTGTCGGTACATGCCGATTCACGGCTCGTCTTTAAAACGTAGTGTTTCTTCCAAGCTGTTAAAACACAACTACAGTGTGTTTGTGGCGTTCACAACCACTGGGGTGTGGATTGATGGGGGGGGGGCACATAGAAAAGAAAACCATTCATTCAAGCGAAACGACAACAATGAGCAAAAATACGAGAGACAAATAAAAATTTAATCTGACAGCAAAAAACATTGACACAAGTGTCACAGCGAATAAAGTTGGAAGGAACTAAAAATAAAAACTGATATAAAACAAAAGACAACCAAAGCTGGAAAATAAAAGAGTCTTATACAACAAACTTGCAGATAAGCCGTCCACTTATTGGCAGGCAACAATGTGAAAACAGCAAAATTATTGAAGCTCTCCTGACTCCTGTGTTCCCTTAGCTCCGCCCCTGTGCTCTCCTGCTTCCTCCTCCTGATCACAGCTGTTTGTCATTGTCATTAGTGTATTTAGTTCCCTCTCTTCCAGCTCCAGTTGTCAGTTCGTCTGAGTTCCTACACCGTTCGTACCCGCCTTTTTCTCTCGTGTTGCCTTCGTGTGTTTTCGACCTTCTGCCTGCCTGCCCGACCTCGCCTCCTGGATTTCCTCCTCCATTGCCTGCTCTGGTTTTTGATCTTGGACTACCTGACTTTGCTTCTGCTGTGTTTTTGAAAATTAAAACACTTTCGAACTGAGCTTCTTGTCTGCCGTGCAATTGAGTTCACAAACCCTGACATGTTGTTTACATGATCAATTTAACAATCTGATAGCAATAACCATACGGTAACCTTAAAGTTCATCGAAGCAGCTATAACAGGTTGGTACAATATTAAGCACAGACAAGCAGTGTTCAGTCGAATTGTCAGACTGATACTCAAACTGTGTGTAATTTAATCTTTAAAATCCAATTCATGGCTCTGGTTACATGACAATGTTTTCAAGTGAAAACTGTCGTTTTGGTCTCCGTTCACACGGTAATGGTGCTTGGAGTCACTGAGCGGCTGCTCAGGTGAAACTATTTGAAAGCAGTCCAGCTTTGTCTCCATGAAATCTGCACAAAACGTTTTTGAAACACCGCCACGACACAGGTTCACCATGTTCATCTGCACGTGCTCAGTAGACAGACAATAAGAACAATGTTTACCTCCAGACTCATGACTCCCAGTTCATGAGTCTTGGAACTTGGTAGTTTTATTTTGACAGTCACTATAATAACACTCAAACTCGGTGGTCTGTCCACTAGAATGTCCTTGTTCTCTGGTTGTGAATGTTTAGAGCTTACTATTCTCTGCTGCATGTGCTTGTGGTTTCAGTACTAAAACTAACAACAGCACCAACTAGTGGCCCAACATGAAAACTGTCGTTTTCAATGTTTCTGCCGTTTCCATAAAAACATTTTCAGAACAGTGCCATTTAAAAGTAAACCCTTTCTGTCACAAAAATGATAAGTTTTCACTTGAAATGTTGCATAAAAGGGGCATATTTACATACTGCTTATAACAACACAGTCATATCAAGACATTTCTACTCTGCAGAATATATTGGACAGCATTGGGAGAAAGAAATCAATACAGTAATTTTGAACAACGTATGGCTAAAACTCTAGAAAAATGGATCTTTAACAACAAGCTCCTTACTATAGCAGGATTTTAATTGGAAGAATCTTATTCGATTTCTTATTACCCCAAACCAGAAATGAAAATGGAGTGGTTGAGAGGTGTCCTGCTGGAGGGAGTGTGGATAGGGAGTGTGGTTTCTGCAGACTGCCTCCATGTATACTGGTCTGGCCAGAATTTAAAGAAAGTCTGGAAGGAGGTAGAGTAACTAATATCAGAAACCCTGGATATTGTACCGGATCTCTCTTTCAGATCAATGTACCTGGGAAATCTTCCAAAGCGTTTGAGTAAAGGAGACTCATACCTGCTGAGGATCATTATGCTTGCGAGCAAAAAGGCAATATGCTGGCTGCAGAGTAGCCCAGCCACCATGAAGCTGCTTAAAAACATCATAAACCTGATTCACAGGATGGAGATATTGACTTTCATGCTACAACTACAAAAAGAAGGAGAGGAACACTGGGAAAAATGGGATAGCATCAAAAACTCTTAAGGGCTGTGTATATTAGAGTGCATAATCTAGCATAATGTGCATTGCCCGGATGATTACAGTATTTTTTTTTATAATTGTAAATATCCTTGCCCTCAATTGTTTCGTATGTTCATGCATGATGTTTGAAAAAAGCAAAAAATAAAGGTTTCAAGACATTTCTATAGAGAAAACCAACTATTGAACATGAACAAGCAAACGTGAAAAGGTTGGTGAGGATATGTTTATTTTCAACCATTATCTCATGTAAAGCACTGATTAATGCAAAGTCTGAGTCAGCAGTTACTCTAATTAGGATGTTTCCTCAACCATGATGTTGTTGCAAGATTGTTTCTGACCCCCCCCCCCCCCCCCCCCCCCCCCCTCCACCCGCTGCCTTCTTGCCGACTCATCTCCCCGTCTCCACTCAGCAGTGCTGCTACTGAGGCGACAGAGACGAGGAAGCCTCTCCCACATGGCGAAGGTGCAGAAATGTCGGCTGCAACAGCAGCGGGGTGCGGGAGCGTGTGATGCGTTGTCATTGTTGTTGCACAAGCTTTGGCGGACGTGCTGGGATGCTGGGAAAGGCAATCTCACAGCAGCCAGCGGGGCTGAATTGTTCCTCTGTGGTTGGCCAATAGGACGCGTCAGTCAGAACAAACCAATTTGGAGTTGGCGAGTGTCCGCAGATGTCAGATATCCATATGGAGAAAAATGGAAGTGATTACTCCTACAAAATCAGTTATCTCACACATCCATCAACATACCTAAAATACTGTGAAACTAAATATAAAAATGTATCATGGCAATCATCTTTTAATAGTACAAATGTGACATGCATGTTATTTGCTGAGGTAACACTCAACTATCTGAAGAAGAAAAATAAAGAGGAAGCACAAACTTGAAACTAAAGAAAGAGTTTGGACATATTGAGCAAAGATGGATTGCATTACGTTGAGTCACCTGGGCTGAGTGCCCGACTGGAGCATTGTCCTTAGGTTTCACTGTCCAATTTTCACTCACGCTTTTGTCAACAGCTATTTTATCGTCAGTTTAAGCGTCATTCTTTGCTTCACACGTTGATCCAAATGGGCATTGGCATCTGCTTCTCCACAGTCAGGCACAGTGGCAATACTACTTTCAGGGTGTGGAATACACAGCTTTAGCAGACCAGGGGCTCACTCTGCAACCTGTTCGGCATGGGTGGCCCTACCAGGAGTAGAATATTCCAGCTAACAAAGCCCTCAGGGTCCTAGAGACACTAGAGCCTGGTTTCCACCACGCAGTATGTGCCGGTACGGGACAGGACAGGTTTCTGTGTGTTTCCACTGGCAAAAGTTGTGGATGGTAACAAAAGTACAGTTCCCAATCCATACCATGTTTCATCACCCTTCCATTGGGGTACCCAGCACTACAGAACAGGTCCAATGAGGAGGGGCAAAATGCAGCTGTCCGCTGATTGGTCAGTGATTTACATCACTCTCGACAATCTCACAATTTTTAAATGTCTCTTCAGCCATATGAATCCTCAGTTGTTGTTTACATACTTTGCTTTGCACCCACTGGCTGTTTTGTTAACTCTTATTTTTTACGATGGCAACTTCCACGTTGGTCCCGAGAGGGTCGAAACTACTGTTGTGTAATGAAGTCACATCCTTGCTTCATTCAGAACTCCACCTACATTTCAATGTGAGTCTGTGTGGTGGGACAGACTTTGTTTGGTCTGTGTACGCTTTGCTTTACCGTACCGCCTTGTCCAATCCCGTTACATTCTGTGCAGTGGAAACGAGGCTAAAGTGTCCCAACATGGAAAAGTAGTAATCCCATCAGGATAGGTTGCATGGTATTACCCTTTCTGAAACTCACGGTACGTTATAGATTACTGATTAATACATTACATATTTGTAGAACAAATCATTGTTGTGAATAAACAAAGATATCAAAGATTTTGTTCTGGAACAAACTCTCTCCCTCCGTTTCCAGTCTCCGGGAAAAGCTAACTGGCTGTTAGCTGTAACTTAATCGGCCAAAGTGGTATTGATCCTCCAGTCTAAGTCTCAGTGAGAAAACCAATGAGGATATTTGCCAAAAATGTTGAACTACACTTTTAACAAGGACATTGACACAATGCTAAGCCAGCTACATTTTTTTGCAGGATGACTTTGCTTCAGCGACTTCTCCTTGAATGGCTTAGTGACTCTTTGAGCAGCTAAGTCATTTGTCTCCTATTAAAAAAAGAAGAAAAGAGAAAAGAAAAGCAGTCTGGAATTTGATGCACTGCCTTTTTGAATGTCATGTATCAGGATAAGACCTCTATTGGAAATGTAGAGCTCATTCTGCTGCTAATTACGAAGTCTCTCTAACAGATTACTTCTTGCACATACAGTATGTCACAGAAGCATACTCCTTGTTTCAACCTTGTGGGGAAAGAAGGAGACTTCAAGTGGGCATGGCTGTGGAAATGTGTTTTTTGATGAGGCCTCAAACAAATGGAAAATCAGTCATGAATGATAATCATTTGAGAGTTTGGTTATGGTTGTACGGCTGCTCTGATCGAAACAGGGAGCAGATCTGGATGAGACAAGGACAACAGTGGCAAAAGCACCAGGTCCAGCAGGGTTTACATACCATGACCTTCTCAAAGTCAAAGTTTGGGAGGAAAAATCCAACCAAAAGTGAAACATATGGTTTATCCTTTTCTCCCCTCAGTGAGCTGGCAGCATTTCAGAGGGCAGCTGCTGTTCATGGGCAGAGCGGAAGATTGACCGACACGTTGATTATCGGGAATGTGGTGTGGCCGGATCGCGTTAGCATCAGTTAGCCAGATATGGCTTGCTTCAATAATCTAAGATTAACTGCGGACAAGTGGATTATGAATGTTATTCATTGGCACAGTGAAGCAACCTCTGATCCTTTTTGGGAAGTGAGCATGCCATAGCTAAATACTGGATCTCCTGTTCGATCTTAGATTTCAAATCCGCAGCCAAAGAGAAGTCTCCGCTCACATGCTTGTAATTAGAAACTTTTATGAACCAAATTCCCAAAAAGTTTGCACATGATGTTATTGTTTATTGTTATTAGGATCCAGATAAGTCAAACATCGACAATATTCATAGATCACACACTGTCCAAAAGCACACAACCAAAACCAGAATTACAAAGAAAGCTTGGGTTTTACAGGACCTCTGGTTGTTTTCGCTGAGCCTGGTTGCAGCACCCCTACACCACCTCCACCGTCAGCCCCAGTCTGTTGCGTGCATGTTTTAGTAACGCTCCACAGCCACGTGGAGGCTGTAATCTCTGCAGGTCTCTGTGGGTAAACACTGACCTGTGTCTCCAATGACAGTCACCCAGTTGGAGGGTCGCGGCGAGTCATGGAGTTAAAGAAACAGTGTGGCAGCCACGCTTCACTGACTGCGACATGAAAGTCCAGAGCTAGGGGTTTTTTTTGTGTGTGACAATATTCTATATTGTGATCTCAACGGAACTGTAAACAAAGGTTTTATTTTTGCATTAGTTTTGGCACCAGCTTCCTTTTTTGTGTGATTAGTGTAAAAGATCCAATCACTTAGTTGAACAACCGATTAATACAAAATGCTTGATCTCAGCGCCGAAAACCACCACTCTCGTTTATGTAGAAAAATGTAATTCAGACACATGCGGCAGTTCAAGACACACAGAGCAAGATGACAGGATTATGAAACCAAAAAAATACATTTTAGATTAAAAACAGTAAAGCAGAAATCAAGATTTGCACCCTAATGAAAAACAGGATTATGGATTTGTGACACAAGCACAACAGTTCAAATCCAGTGAAACAGCGTTTAAAGACTCAATGTTATCAGTAGAGGTTATTTCAATATATGCATGTGCCTTTAATTCTTCATAGTACAGTCAAGTGTGTGAACAAGAAACCTTCTTATTCAGCTTCCAATTATGTTAAGAGTTGTTAAATGTTATATGTTATATGTTAAATACATGTTATGAAAGGCACTTTGCAGATTACATTACATTGGAAATTAGTGTATGAAAAATAAGAAAAAGCTAGAAAAACATTACGTTGTTGCAGCTGTTCTACAGGTTGAATCAGCAGAAAATGAGGCATCACTACAATGACAATGAGGTTCCTGTAACATTGAAGACATGTGAGATGTGTTCAGCATCTCACATAGCTAATAAAGGGTTAATAACAAATAAAGTTTAGTGTGTACTTCTTTATTAGCCAGGGGGGATTCCAGAAAGCAGGTTGTGTGCAAACTCAGAGTACGTTAATGTAATGAGAAAAACTCTGAGTTATCCAGAGAGAGAGCTGAATTAAGCTCTTTAAGTCACCATGGTAACAGACTCTGAACATAACAGGTTCAGGCAGGTTTCGTAGAGAAATTTTATTTAATATAACCAGTGTAAGTCAATAACATTTACTGAACACACGACTAACTAGTAGATGGCACATTAGAGATGTATATTTGAACGTTTCAAGTGAAACTAGAATTTTTTTTTGCGTTGTGGTTGTGTATTTACATGACAAAGGCACTTGGAGATTCTGAAAACACAACTTTTTGAAAATGCTGATACTGCGCATGACAGCCATGGTAAATATTTCTTCTGCACAATCCAATATGTCCATGTACTCCCATTGTTAATGTTCATAATGTATTGTTCTCTGCGCACACGTGCGTGGCTTCATTACGAAAACGAACATCAGTGCCATCTTGTGGCCTGGCATGCTCACTACATCGTTTTTAAGTAATTCTGCTGTTTCCGTTTAAACACAGAACTTTTAAGAAATGTATAAACAATGTGTTTTCAGTTGAAACGTCATGTGAACAGGGCTTTTGGTAGGTGCATTTTTTTTTTTTGTTGTCACATTGTGTTCACAATGTATCTCTTACTAGTTTTAAAACCTGGAAAATAATGTTGAAAAATATTCAATCAGGCTATTTCTAACCAAAGAAAACTTAAACACACACACACACACACACACACACACACACACACACACACACACACACACACACACACACACACACACACACACACACACACACACACACACACACACACACACACACACACACACACAAATAAAATCACATTTCATTTTATAGTTATACATTTTTCTAATGAGGCCATTTGGCCAGATTTGTACTCTAAAACTGATTTCATTGTATATAAATGACATAAAATAGCTTCTTTTTTAAAAATTTGAGGGTTGAATTTTTTTAATACAGTATGCGCTAAATAAAGAGCTACATTTTTAAATCCTGTGTCAGCGAGGTAAAGAGGATCATTTAGGGTTGAATATATTTTGTTTATGGGAACGACTTCACATTCTCCAGTAAATTCTTCCACAAGGTTGTTAACGCTGAGGTGTGGGGAAAAGTGACATCAACAAGTCTATCTGACCTCGGAGCCTGGGCATTATCCTGGTAATAATCTCACCGTTGAGAGTGAAAAACGGAAAATTGGCATAAATTACAACTCTCCAACCTTTAGCAGTCCTTAAGCCCACATGTGTTGATTAGCTTCAGTGTGCGTCATAATGACTCGCCTTTAGCAGTCCTCAACTGGCCACCAGTTGATGAACATGATCACAGGGCGTTCGCTCACTCTGGCTATTGTACCGTGACGACTCCCGTCTGATTCGCTTTATTGAGAAAATGTTTGCTGCAACCACTTCTGCACTGTTCAGAGCCAAGATCAAGGCTTTGTCTTATTTTCATTTGTTAGTCAGAATTTCTGGAAACAGCAAGCATCTTTTTACTAAATCCAATCTGTTATATCACGTTGGCGTCTGAGAAAATGTGTTTTGAAATCTCTGTGAGAGCTTGAATGGAACCGGGTAACGTAGCATGTTATTGCCGTTGCTACAAGGCAATCAACTGACAACCATCCTGAAAAACGCGTTTGAGAACTTCTGTTGTTCTTCTCGCCGTTTGACAGAAGTATCTGCTAACATGCAGGATGAAATAGGCCGAGAGCCGACGAGTGGACTTCTTCTGCGGCTGGAGCCGAGAGCGATCTCTGCAGGTCTGCTGCTTCCCGGGTCACTATCAGTTGGCCGGAGAGAGACGGAGGAGAGCTCATCATTCAGAACCCAGTCATCCATCTCTCCCTCCTGCTATCCTTCTATCTGAATCTGTCCATATCTGCCTCTTGGCCTCGTTCTTTCTGTCCGCCTTGCCAATTCCTGCTGAGGCCAGAGGCGTTCGTGTGGATTTGGGGGCTTTGAGCCAAGCAGTCTCCCAGGGAAATTACCTCGAGCTTGCTGGGCATTTAATGAGGTTCACAATGATTTATGTTGCCTTATGTACAGAAAATAGAATCAGGGACCTGCATATTGGCTTGTTACTGATTAATTCCACACTCTAATTTTACCCTGGACACATTTCAATATCATATTGACAACATTGTGATCCCCTCTGCTTATTGCCTTACAAGGAGGGAAATTAAAGTTCTACCAAATTAAGCACATGGATCTGTGTCTGTGTGTCGTTTCGCTCTGGTTTCCTTTGGTTGTGGACGACTTCAAGGTGAGAAAGTCACATGTTGGATGGAGTCGCATCCCGACTGCTAAGCTCAGCGCTACTCTCCCTCACTTTCCACTTCTTTCTCTCATGTATCATCTCAAGTCAATGCAGGCGCTCTAATAACGATCTGACACACACACACACACACACACATTGTTTCCTCTGGCATTTGAGACACAATCTCCTGCCTTTATCAGACTCACTGTTTACTTTCCAGTCTCGCTGGGCTTTTAGTCTTTCGTATAGTGCACTCTAAAAAATGTTAACAAAAATAACAAATGACATGATAATAGATACAAATTTATTTAAATGTGACAAGAAAAGCAATTTTACACTAGCTCCACATAGTTTTCTTGTAAATTTGACTAAACATTACAGGACAATTACGTGTATTTTCACTATTTGTGGTTGCTATTCCGCCTGTCACACTCGAAATAAATCACTTGAATAAGAGGTCACATAAATAACAGGTCTGCGGGCGTGAACTCATTTATTATTTGGAAAGTGGGAAACACAAAATCACACATATCTTTGATCACCTTTTGACAAACCACTATAGTTTGTAACTGTAGTTCGCCTTCTGGACACCCCTCTGAAGGTTCTTCCATGACTGAAAAGCTTCTTTTCAGGGTCGTCCAATGGCCATGCCACAGATTTTATACAATTTTCATGGCTGAATGCTTCTAACTTAGTTTAACAAAACGTTTTTGCACATTTCTTTTTACAGTGTGCGCAGAAGTCAGGTTTTAGTTTATTCAAGCTGTCGGCATGATTAGATCTGAACACTCTGAGATGTCTCCGGGAGCGTTTCTCCAGCCTTATTTCCACCTGCTATCTGGCTGAGTGGGGCGATACCGGGCCTGCTGGCCATATTCGAGCTGCAGATGAAGCCAAGAAGTCGTCTCCTGTCCAAAGGGAACAATGGAGTATCTTGCATCAGGTCTGCTCCTTTCCCTCTCAATTTAAAAGCCAACAAGTCTATCTACAGATCAGTTAATAACATGGCACTTCTCGCTTGGAAAAATCTTTGGGTCTCTTTCAATTAAAGTTCCTCTTATTGACCTGAGATTTGAAAGAGAGCCTCCCTGGTGGCAAGTCCAAGCCAACGAGTCTTTTATAGTGGACGAGAACGTGTTGACCCAGGTTTTCTGGGCGCTCGGCTCTGTCACCGACTGAAATGTGAAAGCATCATGTCACAAGGTTGAGAATTTCCAGATAGGACTCTTCTGTTTGGTCAAAATTTAAGGATGCATTTTGTTTAAAAAAAAAAAAGAAAATGAAACAAAACGTGACAGTCTTTCTAAAAGGAAAGGGAGTGATCTCTTCATTTCATCTGGATTTTCTTCTTTTCCTTGTATCCATTCTTTCTATATTTCCTTTGTCAAAAATAAACAGAGAGGTCTCAGAGCGGATTGTGCAAATACTCTCACAAGCCAGTGCTGGTATACTGTGTGAACAGAGTCACAAAGAAGGACTGCTTCAGAGTACATGGCGGATGAAAATATATATGTATATATAAATATTGAGCAATGAAGGGAACATTTCTTTATTATGAGCACATAATCTGATCCTCCTCTGAACTTTAATTGATTTCATAAAAGCTCTGAAAAGTGCTGCCTTCTATAAAGCCCACTCCACGAACATACATCATTTACCAAGTGTGTATTTATGTCATGAAGCCAGATATGAGGTTTCCAGCTCAACTAAGTCTGCTCATCCTCCTTCAGGATGACATTTGCCGTTTTACCTCTTTAATTCCACAAGACGACCTCTTTGCTGTCAGCTTGTCATTGTCTGGAAAAATGATAATAACCAAAATGTCTTATGGCTTGACATCACTGAGTGCAGTCATAATAATCAGCCTGCAGCCATGGTAAGAGGCCAAGCTTATTGCTAATTAATTTCTTAAAGGAACGATAAAATACTTAAATGAGGAGTTATCTTTTAAACAATTTTTCCATCCATTGTCTATATTTCAGAGAACGAGCCATTAATGGAGACGTCTCAGATTCGTGTCGCGTCATTTGACCTCCCTCTGTGTTCTTTGTCTGATGCTCTAATGAAGGCAACAAAACACTTCCAAACACACTCATGTACTATTTCCCAAGGTGTTGAATTATGAAATGGAGGGCTATCTTTTAAAACTAGATAGAACAGATGCTGACTTCCTGCATCCTTTGAAGCATTGATTTTAGTTTAGTCGAGCGAAGGACCAAACACAGGATGCAGTTTGGCGTAATAGATGTGGAGAAATGAGGAAATCCTAAGACAGTTTGAATTCATTTATATATTACATAAGCTATTTGTACCCACCAAGAACCTATGACAATGCCAATGACATAATGATTCTGCTCATTTTAAATGGAGTAGAAACAGTATTGCAATAAGTTGTGAATGGTGTAATGGGATATTTGAGCCCTGGTTGTAATAACATTCTGCCAATAATCTAAGAAGTTATAACACTAAAGAGTAGCTTTTTTAAAAGATGCTTTCAAAATGTAAGAACTGCAGCCAAATGTGTAGTAATACATAAATAAAAGCTTTGTTTGTTAAGGTTTTGTGCAATTGTTTTATCAAAAATATGGATAGTAGATGCTAGAGTATTTATATTCATTCATCGTGGACACATACTAAGCAAAACTATTTATTCTCCTATTTAATCATGCTATTGGATAAGTTATGACATTCTCCTATTTAATGGCAAATGGCCCAGAACATAATACATGTCAGCAATGTAATACTTTAGGCCAGTATTACATCACTGAATATCAGTATCTGCTGAATACAAACATGTATTGTGTTGCATTTAGCTCAGCAGTTTTCATTTGATTTCTCCCGTTTCCATGGAGAGTTTTCAAAAAGTTGTATTTTCAGTGACACCGAGAACCATTGTTGTGTTAGATTGGGAATGAAACCTGCAACCTTCTAACTGAAAGATGACCTACTCTATTAAATGTGTGGCTTGATTAAAAAACAAACCAAAAAAAAAACTTTTTTATTAAAGGTATGCTAAAATCAAGCAGTCCATGCATATGTTTAGAACAGAAAGCTTATTTTTCATATTAATTCACAAATACTTACACGCTACATATTATTGTGCAGTAAAGCAATGTCCATTAAGTTAAAAAAAAAAGCATCAGGTAACTTCTGAACAGAGCTGGGTCACAGTTTCTCCTGTCAATCTACATATCTAACTGCCCGGCGTTGGTCACATTCGCTCTGCCAACACTGCCTATCTCTCTTCTTTGCACTTATCCACCTCTGGAGCCCCACTGGACAAACCTATCTACATGCACCAACACACAGCCTGGGCACATACACCTTTGCACATGCCACATGCACAAACATACGACCCTCCCAGCTGTTCTCGCTACTCAACACCACGGAGCTCTCCTTCTGCAGAGCAGGCGTGGCTGCCAAGAGAGCTCCCGGAGCCACACTGCTGCCCCACTCTGCAATATTGCAGGTATTTAGATGAATTCAGCTGCACATATGCTGCTGCTTCTCTGGATTGTGTTCATCTGGCTTCTGGAGCCCCTTGGAACTGTTGATGCCTGGCTGATCCCAACTTCTAAACACTGGCGTACTATTATGTCTGCGATATGGGAAAAGGTCTCGTCGAACTGGCAGGAAACCACTGATTTATTATCCTTAAGGTAGACCCTTCTATTGATTATAGGGTTAAGCTCTGTTTTCCCCATTTGAGAATGTTGTTGATAGACGGCCCGAGCCACACAGCCTGACACTATCTCGAACTGCCACGGGTGTCTCGAGAGGTGACAGAAACCAAATAGTCCGATGTCAGCCACCCAGTGAATCTCTCACGTTACACTGGCTGACATTGTCCAGTGCAGCAGGTTCCTAACCCACTCGATAACTAATTACAATGTCTTTAGCCTTCTCCACTTCCGTGCCGCTGCCAGCCTTTTCCCTTTTCAATGCAAAGGACAGCATGTCTATTAATTAAAAAGGCTGACTAATGGCAGCTCCTGTGAGTACACTTCCTTTTCCTTTCTCATTGACACACTGAGTAGCTCCTTTTTTCTTTTGTTTTTAACCCACATGCTTAGCACATCATTGACAACATTACACTGAAAGTGTTTTCAACTGACTTCTACAACTTTCATGACTTCAGCTGTGTGTTAGGGGAAAATGCTGCCACTGTGCCTGTACGATGAGCAATAAATAAAGTGTGATAAATGAACAATTCCAACAATGGCGGCCTCCAGAGTGTCGTGACTCCCAGTCCATATTCTCCTCGGACTTTGTAGTTTTATAGGTAAGAGTTCAAATACCCATAACAACAATACAGCTTCATCATCTGTCCATAGGAATGTGTGTGTGCTTGTCATTGTTAATGTTTGTAGCGTATTGTTCTCTCCATGCCTGTGTGTGGTTTCATGACAAAAACCAACAACAGCACCCACTCGTGGTCCAATGTGAAAACGACATGGTTTTCAGTATTTCTGCCATTTCCATGTAAACAAACATCATTTTCAAAACATTGCTATGGAAACACAAAACTTTGCCATAAGAAAAATGCCAAAATGGTGCATTTCCACTTGGAACATCGTCATGAAAACGGGGCAAGAATCTTATGCGAACATCGAGAAATTTTGCCATCACGCATACAAGTGCTTAATTTTCACGAGTTCAGGGTACGTTTTGTATTTTGGGTAAAATACACGCAAAAAAAGGTTGTGTCCAAATGCATTGCCTCCTACCTTCTGCTGAGTAACATCCTGCACTCCTACTGCGGATTAAAAAAATGAATGGATACCTGTGTGATCACAGAGAAGGGATTTAAGACTGCTTGAGCAGAAAACAGCATATGATTTAGCTTAAAGAATAATAATTTAATCTTGAAAATACACGTCTTTTTTGTAGTCTGTCATAATTAGATAAGGCAAGCAGAATGAAAAGCTTCCAAGAGACAGGGGAATCACATTAAGCGCTTACAATGGACACCATTGTACGATTGCACAGTATATAATGTTTCAGCCACAATTTCTGTGCATATAGCAGATCATATGTAAACATCATTAATGTTTGCCCCCCTGGTTGATGAGGTGACAGCAGGCGGAGGAGAAAAACTGTCACGGTGCGTTTTTCTTCCCCCTCTGGGAAGAGAAAAGATGGCACAAGGTCATCACAATTTATACTAGATTGCTTTGTTCTTCGCCATGGTAACGTCACGCGGAGTCTCGTCGCCCCATGCGTCTCCATGTCAGCGGCGCTGAGGAGTCCTGCTGCAAATTATTGTCCAGGGTAAAAATAGGCTGACAGTCTGGCAGGGCCAGGTGGTCTGATCTGCCAGTTTAGTGTCCTCCTCACTGCCTGGCACAGCACTGTGGCTCTGAAGTGGATGTTTACCCCACATTCACAGTGACCTCGGATTGTCCACAGATGGCCCAGTTCCCTGGCAAACTGGAAGGATACAGCTTTATTTTTTTTTTTTGGAGGAATTGATGACTTCAGTGTCTCCAAAATCGCAGCCTCGATCAGAAAAGTTTGTTTTTACAACGTGGGAAAGCAGCTATGAGAGTAAATAAAGTGAGCGGGACCTTTAGAGCCAGCATCATGTATACAATATTAATTTTGAATGGAATTCATTAAACATGAAAACTTGCAATGATGCAGTAATTTTATGCAATGACTCCGCATGGCTCATTCAAGTCAGAGACAGTTGTTTTCCCTTGACCTTTTAATTGATTATTCCAGGACTGTGCTTGTTAGATCATCCCAGAAGGTCAAAATTATGTGGAGACTAATTACTCTGAACACGATGAAGGTGAAGATGGTTTGAACTGTAATAACTCTGCACCAAGTATTCTTTTTAATCACATTATATGTTGGATGACAATTGAAGCTGCGGTCTTTGAAGTGCACAGATCACAGTTTGATCCACACTAACTGCTGGTCATTTCTGAGAGTTTAGGTCATTAACAGCTGACAGTGTAATTGATTGTAGAGATCTTTCTCTGGTGCAAAATCTACATCCATCTTCTAGAATTGTTTATTCATCTGTTGGCTGCAGGGATCTGGAGTCAAACCCAGCTGACAGTGCAGAAAGGTCACCCATGCTTTCACCCACAGAGCGGACGCGGATAGTTAGAAAGATGATATTCACAAAGAGTCTTTCGACAGTGTGAGTGAGCTGAAGTGCCGGTGAAAGCTCAAAGCCCACAAAGTGAGAGCGTGGAGTCTCATTGCTCTGAGGAAGGAGTGCTAATCGCTAAAATACTCCAATGCATCCACTTTGACATCAACACACATGCACACAGTAATGAAAGAGTAGCTATACATGAGTGACAGATAAACAGAATACTGAAAGCAAGCCAGGAATGTGTAAACAGACTGGAGCTCAAGCGAGGATCCATCCATCCATCCATCAAATTTTAGTTTTCATTATGAAGCAAACCACAAATTTCACAGTAAATAAAAATTATGAATGAAAAGCAAAAAAAAAAAAAAAAAAGTGAGAATGTTCACAAAAGCTCCAGTGAAATATTAAAAGTAATCTCTTGGAGAGAGTTTGTGAGTCTTTACATTATACTTTTGGGTGTGTTGATGGAATTTCATGTGTTTCTCACTTGTGGTTGAACGTCTGGATCAAGACATTCAACAAGTGAATAGAAAGAGACCAGCCCACGAGTAATAATACTAAACTGCCCCCTGGTTGGCTGTTCCTCTGCAAATCTTGGAAATGTGTGTGAAAGCACAGACACCAGGGCAGTTTGTGAGGAGCTGCAACTGACAAAGAACAAAGCGGCTGTTTGTGTGATGTACTCGCCCCACAGGTGTCATGTGGTGTCCTATTTGTTACGGCGGAGGGTTTTCTGTGAAGGTGGATCAGGGTGTTGTTGCAGAGAAGACAGGACAACAACCAGTCCCCTGACACTAATTAGGATGTCCTCATGTCCTTCCTTTCCGCCTTCCTCCTTTGTCCTAAACTCAGGGGGTTCCCTCTGTCGTCGCTGTGTTCCCCGTCACACCTCAGTACGTCCTTCATCGTGACATTATGCTGTGTGTCTGCCACAGAAAGAGCTGCCGAGTCTTAAAATACCGTTTCCAGCTTTAACTCAATTCCCTCCTTTGAATTGGAGAAATCAAATTACAGTGGAACTATTATTTCCACTGAGGGACGTTTTAAAAGTGGAGATAATTCACTTTCAAACAGCAGCCAGTCTTACTGCAGTTTTACACTTCAAGTGTTTAAACAAGGGGAAACTCTTTGGAGGGACAAGTGGGGGAATGGAAGCAATCCATCATTTTAGGATCACTTAAACAGATCTGTTAATACTTTTATATAATGCAGTGAGGAATCTCATTTTTGGTAAAGCCATACCTACAAAACCTATCTTCACCAACCCACAGTGCAACCACCTATAAATACACCTCATATTCAGCAGGCTCCTCCCCCTCACTTTGTGTCACGAGTTCATCAGTGTTACAAACCAGCTCTGCTCGGAGAAGGTGAAGGAAGTAACAATCACCTGGTGCATTTGGGTAAAGTGAGCGGTTTTATTGGCAGTTCTTAGGCTTACAATATTTAAACAAAGAGGCCCAAGACACATACAACAACAGTACAAAGGAGGGCCAAGCAGGTACTGCCCAACAAAAGGTAAAACAGTGTCACAATCAGATCACTTGATTCATATAGTTTTACTGTTTAATTCATGTGAAGTTATTTAGATAATTGTCAACATTTCTAAGATTAGTGAGGAGAAATTCATCTTCTTTTTTTTTTTTTTACAGATGACCTTGTCGTTCCCACCCATCGGTTCAAAGTCATCATAAACTCAGAAAGATGACAGGTTGGGTCAAAAGCAGTGTACCTGGGATTTTCCACTCCAAAGATACAGCAACATAAAGAAACGTGTTCCCTTCACACAGTAGCAGTGCTTAAAAATAGAAATATTCATTAGCAATTGTTCTTGTGAGCAAATATTCACAATATTAATTCCCCTGCTGTTTGTCGCCTTTATAGTGTGTTTAGCGTGTGTTAGCTTGTTGTGCTGCTCCCTGCACTGTTTGTGGGGGTGGATTGTCTGGCAACAACCAGAACCACTTAACAATGGACAACTTGAGAAAAAGCTAACTGGGTGTAGTAACGCTTGTGCTCTGTTCACTCATGTCTTCAGTACGTTCCATTAATAATGTGCACATTGTGGCACTGTGTGGGTCAATAATGTTTCATTCTTCTAATCAGTTGTTAGAAAGTTAGAGGTTTCACAAGTTTTGATATTTGTTGAAATTGGATATTTGTGCATGCTCCTGCGAGTGCAATGTAATTTTCAGCAGTCATGGTCTCAACAGGATATCTAAGAACTGGTAATGTCTGCTGCTGGAAATATTTGAGCTTTGGGAACATAGTCAGACTGCATAGTAGAGTTTTATCAGGGTATCAACTGCAGATCAAGTTTAGAACAAGGACACATTTTTACATGCTTATTTTTAACACTGCAGCGACTGAGTGAAGCGTCACTTTGCCGCATTTGTGACTTTTTCCTCTTTTAATTGCTACAAAACACTTCAGCCTTGTTTACAGAACGTTTCTGCATACGCGTTTCAACAGCAATTCCCATGGCAACGCTTTCAAAACATGGAAACTGTGCAAGTTGGTGGTTTTCGTGATGAAACCACACATGCATGCAGCAGAGAACTATCTGCTATAAACATTAACAATAGAACATGAACATTCTACTGGACAGACAATTAATTTAGATCATAATTACGGTGACCATCAACTGTGAAACTACCAAGTTCCAGGAGAATATGGACTGGGAGTCATGACACTCTGGAGGCAAACGCTGTTATTGTTGAATTATTTGCACATTTGTTCATCTGCAGAGGAACTCTATTTCCTCTATTTCCACGGAGAACGAGTCGGAGGGGTGTTTAAAAAAATTCCAATTTGGGAGGCGTTTTCAAAAACAACAACAAAAGTTTGACATTTTCACCACCTTATGCTTTCAGACAGACAGACATACAAACAGACAGACACGCCATGCAAGGAGCTTAATCCATCCATTGGAAGCCACTTGGGGTTCAGTGTCTTGCTCAAGGACACTTTGACTTGTGGACAGGTGGAGTTGAGAATCAAACCTGCAACATTCCAATTGCAGTAGCGTGCGGTGTTGTTTTCGTCAGGGCCAGCAGTTATGAAGAATGAAGTTACTGCTGGTCCCCAGCAGAGGAAAGGAGTTGTGATGCGTTTAGAGGACATAGGAGATTTGAGCTTCACAAAATAGAACCAGTCGTCTTCTGGAAAAAGTTACTAAAGTCACTAATTGATTGCAGAATCACTTTTAATTATTAAAAAAGAAAGAAAAATCATTTTTGACAGGGCTAGCAGTGTTAATTTTAGCCAGGAGACGGACCTACTGTGGATTAAAAAAAAAAACAACCCATAAAACTAAATCACAAAAAGATTCAATTTTGAAATCATTAGACCTGCTTCACACTCCAGGCACAAAGAGCTGTCCAAAAGGTGGAAGCCCAAAACAAAATGTCAAGCTCAAACACAAAGAGGAAAGTAGTGAACAAGAATGGCTGGACAGCCTCTTTAATAAGGTACTGAGACTGTCTAGGTGGAGGTGGAAGGCCGGTCTCTAAGTACCTGAAAGGCTGACTACATATTAGGAAGCAGGTGGCAACAGAAAATAGAGGGTGAAGCAACTCAAGCAGGAAGCAAACGCCTAAATTCAGCATTCATATGGACTACAACATAAAGAAGGAAGGTCTGTCCATGGTACAGCAACTAGGGCTGCATAATGTATTGTGACATTATTATTTCTACAATCTTTGCTGAGTAAAAGTGAAACTTTTCCAACATGAGAACACAAAAACCATCACTGGAAACGTTGTGTAAACCCGGCCCAAGGGTGCGAGGTCACAAAGTGACTTTATAAAAATGACTCCCAACACTAATAAATGCACTAACACCATCACAAGGCATCAGGTGGGAAGACGACATGCAGAAATGGCCTCAGAAATACTTGTCAAAGATCATACGCAAAAGATATTTTTAACGTTTTGCACAAAGTGAACAGGGAAAGTATTCTGCAATTTAAGTGTAGCAATGACAAAAACAAAAGCTAAAGTTTTTTTGGGACTTTCACATTTAGAGCAGCATAACAATCTTTAGAAAGGCATGCTGTGTTCTGAAGTTTGATCAGATACGTTGCTCTGAACCAGATGGTCTCTCAAACTCACCACAATATAGAAATGCCAGCTCTCCCGTCTTTCTGCTCAATGACAAGTGTGCAGAAAAGTTCTTAAAAAGTTTTGGGTTGGGCATTGTTAATGGGATAGTTAGATTGGATTTTGAAGTAATTTACTCTGAAATGTATATCTTTCATTGGGTTTCCATCAGTCCCCTGTCCCTCTGTTGTCACCTTCCACCAGTTTGCCATCTGTATACCTGTTTACCTGTTTCCCTCCATCCCTCCTCCCCTTCTCGTCCTTTATCTTCTCCAGTCACGGAGGCCAGCTTGTCACCAGCAGACGTGTTGACGTCTAATGGTTGTGGGAGCATTTTTTACAATGCCTGCAGCAAACAGGAGGCCTGATGCTGCTGCAGGGGGAACAGAGGGAGGTTTTATCTGGGTAGACAGGCCTTTCCTCTATCGTCATACCAATAGAGACAGCAGCACAGAGTCCTGTGCCCCACAGCCAGATAAGGCCCCCAGACAGAGAAGCAATGCAGCTCGATCCCATTCACCACAATGGATTGGACAGACTGGAGACAGTACGTGACCAACAACCTTCAAAGTCCTCCAGTGTTCTCGCCCTCTACACCGTTATACAACTCCTGCTGATCTGTTTTAATTTCCCCAAAGGCTGAAGCTATTTGACAAACTGTTGAGATGCTCATTATAACTGTTTGATGCACAGGTAAAACAAAAATGGCATCAGTGATCACAATTTCTTGAAATTGATTTTTTTCTTTTGTGTCCTTTGTGGATGGAAATTGCAAAGAAAATACTCAAGAGGGATAAATGAAGTGCAGTAACTTAATTTGCGTTGGAAAACGTTTGAGCAAGGTTTTCCCATAGAGTTCCTTGAAGTCACTGAAATTCTAAAATTGGACCATTCAGTTGGATGCATTTGGCCAAATTCTGACTATTTGTGGTCTAACCAAAGGTCCCATCCATCCACCAATCTTATCTTTCTGTCAGTGCACATACAGTCATGGTGATAATATGGAGAACAAAAAACCCAAGACATTCCTGTCTCCTGTAACGTCTTATTCTGCAGGGACCAGCAGTGGCTCCCAGACCAAGCTGAAGGTCGGATTCCTCCAGTGGGTCATGGGCTAACCCTGAAGCCTCCTCCCAGGAGGAAGTGTCTGCTCAACGTGTCACCTGGGGGGCCATCACAAACAACTTCCTCTTAATGTGGATGAGTAGAGACTTAAGTTTGATTTGCTCGTGGCCGGTCAAGTTCCTCATGGTTCCTGAATTTGACGAAACAACTGATTGACTATAAGTGAGGATAAAAACTGATGCAGACAGCTGACAACATTAACACATCCTCCAAGCCTTTCCAAACAAAATCCCCAAATTTTTCAATTCCTCCACCTTGGGAAAGTTCTCCCATTTCACCTTTTTTTAAGAGAACAATGGACTTCCTCTGGACCTCCTGCTTGGTGACATCCCAATAAGGCAAACCAACTCTTCACCAAGAAAAAACAGGAAAGTCAGAGTTCTGTAATTAAAGTCTGAATTCTGAAGTTCTGAACACTTTCTTTTTTTGAGGTGGCCCTAATCCTCTTCCACATCCTTCCTGTATATTTTAACATTCAAAATGTAGTCAATTTACTAACATTGTTGTCTCATTAATCAATGAACCTGGCTATCATCACACATCGACTCAATAATAGGTGTTGGTATGATGCATGCTTGGTTAAACACCATTTATGTTACAGTTATAGCGAAGGTGTTAAGCTGACATGGGAAACAAATGTGTGAACAATGGCTCATAAACACAACACACACCCAGAGACAGTAGTTGTGGTGTGATTTCCACTTGAACTACTTGGCTCTCTGCTAGAAAATGTGTGAATTGAAGTGCGTAGTGAAGTTAGTCACACACAACCCATCTACCTTTGGCCCATTCAGAGTCATTATGTATGGTTACATGCATGTCTGTGGATAGTGGGGCTAGCCAAAGCCAAACATACACAAAGAAAACAACAAAAAGCCATTCATCCATCGTCTATGCTGCTGAGAGTGGCTCGCACTGGAGCTGATCTCAACTGATTATGCACCGAGGCAGACAGTCACACACTGGGAGGAAACTTGAAGCTGCAAAGAAATCTACTGAGATACACTGCAACGTTTGTGGCAATCAATACAATTGCAATAGAGATTTTAGTTTAGGTTAAATAATGAAACGTGATCTTAAACCTATCAGCATTTTACCTCTTATAACAACATTTAATGATATAAAATGTCTAACTTTAAATTCCAGGAGTGGATATTCCACTGAGGCTTGATCATATGCATGAGGGTTGCAGTCACTAAATGTACATACTCTATATTATTGGTTTCCCAATGTCCATTACAAAATGTCAATCTATGTCTGTTTGGAATTTCAGGAAACAAAAGCAGAATAATTTTTTCTTTGAGATTTGACAAAGACCACTATTTCCTGAATCTATTGAATTCTTGTCTTGTAAAAGCACTGTAGTGAACACAGTGGACTTCAAATAAAACAGCCTTGTCTTTTCTTTCACAGCTCTTCTTTTGTCTCATCACTGTTGGTCCCTGGTGTGTGCGCACGAGGTCTTAAGGGAAATAACTGCATTCTGTGTGTTGTGTACTGGGAAATCCAGTTCTGTGTTTGGCCAACCATGTCAGGAACTTAAATCACACAGGGCCTGAATTCCTCTGGGTCAGCCCAGTCTGCCACCACTAATGTAAAGGCAGACTTCATCTCTGGACTTAAATATGACCATGAATAATGCAGGTAAAACAGGTGTGCAGGAGGAATCAGAGTGGCGTAACATCTTCTGTGTCTTTGATATCCAGTCAATCCCTCTAAATCGTCAAATCTGATTTACCGTTATCTCAAAGAGTCTCCTAATACAGTAATCAAAAATCAACCCCAGGACAGTGGGTACCTGGAGACTTGAAACACGTGATTGATGAGGCATGAAGCAGACTCATTACAAAGAAAGGGGGAAAGAAAAAAAAAAACAAGCTTTGAGTAGAAATCTTTCGATTTGGTCACCTTTTCCATCAGAATTCAGGGCGATAATGAAGGCGAACAAAAGATGTTGCTGGCAATGGGAATAGCTGTATTTCTCGCTTATTTGTTGTGTGCGTCAGCATATACGCGTTTGTGCTTGTCTGGCAAGAAATCAACTTAGTCACAGAGGCCTGAGACAATAGCAGGCAGGAATCGCTGAGCCAATTGTAGCACCTCGACAACGGTGAAGCCATTTCGCTCCAGCAGACCACTTAATAGCTTTGGCTGATGCAGAGTTTGGAAATCCATCAGTCAACCGGGCCAGACTGAGATGAGCAAGCCTGCTCAGCTACACAAGCAAGCAGGTGAGGAAACAATCATGGCGTCTCCATCGTGTGTTCAGGTCATTCAGTGTCAGGAACTCTCACAGAAATTCTGATTCCTCAGATTGCAGGGTGGAAACAGCCTGCAGCTCAGTCCTTGTATACACAAGCACCAAATCTGACCTTCAGCAAGTCGCAAGAAATGGAGGAGAAACTCAGATTTTTGGAGTAAAATGTGGGACACTTGCTGGCTATAAAACTGCTGTTATATACTGTAACCACAGACGTGCTGCTTTGGAAACCAAAGGATGTCGCTAGTGTTGCTATTATAAACAAGTGTTCGCTTATAAAGCTACAGCATGTTTTCTTGACTTATTTTCTCTGAGTTCCCTCATGTTCCCTAGTTGTTCAGGAGTTGAGGGACAAAACAATAAAAAGTTAGTTATTTTATGAAGCAAAATGTATTTATACAGGAAAAATAGTTGGATTCAGTAACAAAACATTTGCACTATCAAATAGTAGCCACAATAAAAAAACACAAATGGTGAAATCCACACAACTCACTCACAGCAGTCCGTCTCAGACATCCCTCTTTCTCATGTAAAGCTCCTCTTAAATCCAAAGCCTGGTTAATAACCACCGATACCTGAGTGCCGCTCCATTGGAGGGGAGGAGCCAAACCTGTAGTCAAGGGAGAGAAAGAAAACAGCACTCACACAGTCTACTTTAATAATAAAGCTGAGAGTTATGGCTCATTCTGGTTAGTCTGTGCCTTTTCTAGTCAAGCTGCTATAAGTTTAGACTGCTCAAAGATCTTATGCATCTTTCTCTGTACCTTCCCGCAGTGTCTACGGAAGCGGAACTGGAAATTCATGAATTGTGCCGTGCGTGGCTTGACTTTCCGTCTGGTGTCAACTTGTTTGTGCGCTGCTCACTGTCTCAGTTTGATCATTTAACCTCTTGCTATCCCTGAACTTCAGCTGAGATGACAGGGAGTCACATCAAATTGTGGCTTTACAGTAGTTTCCTTGAGTTACAGTGGAAAGCACTCCACTGGTGTCTACTCTGAAATTGTTCTTTTTGCTATAAAAGTGATGAGCAATGGCTGTGCTCCAATTGTCGTATGAATAAAACTGAATTAAATAATCATTACTCATGTGGTTGTAGTTTGAGTCTCTAGCAGTTTTCTGCAGCCTGTTGGTGTGCCAAATTGACACAGCTTGTTCAAACACAATATCAAAACTGGTTCAAGGAAAAACCAATAAAATGTACTACAAAAGGAAACTCAACTACTAGACAACTCAACAGAAACTAATAGGACTCAGCAAGAGACTGAGGCTCACTAACTGATTGGTACTGACGTAGGTAAAAGGTGAGTGGAGTGGCGAGGAAGCTGGATGGTGGGCAGGTGCAGCAGCCAGGTGGAGCGAGAGCCCGGAGCCTTCCTCAGAACTGAATCGGTTCCAGTGAACGGAGTCAGAGCGGGAGCTTGGCTCAACAGGGGAGGTCCAGAGGATAAGCGGGTTAATGCACAGCAGGATTCAACTAACTGTTGGTAGTTTACGGTCCAGCACTGTCTTGGTCTGAAGCCAGCTTTATAGAGTGAGAGGGGAATAGTTTGGTGTCGACCACATCCTGCCCCAGGTGATCATCCCACTCAGGTAATCAAGCTGCTACGAGTCAGAGCCAAAGGTGGAGGGCATGACAGGGGTCAAACGTTTGTGAGCAGTGGTGTCCTCGAGGAGAAGCACTGGTTCTGTAATGGCTGCCCGCCGCTCATAGGAATAGGATGGGTGAATATGGTAAAAGGACTTTCACCAAGGGGATGAATATATTATCATTTCAGTTGAGGAAAATGATAGTTCTACTCACCAGGATCACTGCCAGCATCAACAACCACTGACTGCCTGGGCGTGAGGAAAGGCAAGTTTATTTATAGAGCACCATGTAGAGATAAGACAATTCACAGTACAAGGAAATCAAAGAAATACATTGAATCAAAATGATTAAGAATCTTAATCTTGAGTGATTAGGATTTTGAAATACATGAAAGCAGCCTCCAACCAAGGACTTTACAGATTCTCATCGATGGTCTCCCAACCCGTTAATTTGGAAACAATTTGTGGAATTTACAGGACTCAAACCGGAAGGCTTTTAACCCAAAACCTTTAGCCAATAATCAATTTATTACAATTTAATAGACTGGGGTTTGATGTGTTGCCAGTAAAAATCATGTTTTTGATCCTGGAGTATTGCTTCACCTTTAACATTTTGTTCTTTAAATCTCCCAATTGGCAGTCCTTGTTGGTGTTCTGGATCTGGAGAGTCTTCAACTCTTCCACTAGTCCCAGGATGCATCTCTGCTGTACTTAAACAGCAGAAATCTCCTGAGTCAAAAAACCTCAAGGCTTGTTTTATATTTTTTGTGTCGTCTACATCTCCATCGTCAGCTGTCACCGTTTCTGTTAGAACCTGCTGCTGTTCGGTTACCCCAGCATCAGTCAGCTTTCAGGAAGCCACCAGCAAGATATTTCAAGAGCCAAATTCACCTAAGGTTGCTTTTCCACTACTACCTACTCGACCCGACTCGAGTCAGCTCGCCTCGCCTCTACTTGACTCAGCTTCATTTGTTTTCCATTACAATATAGTATCACCTCAGCGTGGGCAGAGTCATCAGAGCTTTTCCCCGTTGTGCAAAAGTAATGACAACCGATTGTAGTGGAAAATTTTATGTCACCTAGATGCTGAGACATCTTTTAAAGGCCTTAACTGAAACTGTGCATTCTGTTCTTTGAGGGCCAAGGCCTCGCTTCTGTTGTCCTCCATTGTCTACATGTCTCCTGTTTTTCTACATGTTGCTTATGTTACACCCCTGAAATGGGAAGAAATAATCACACAAGTGATTCATGGTTGTTTCCTCATCAAGAGCATTTAGTAGAATGAGGAAACAGCACGGGTCCTCCTAAGATGTGGGCGGAGACAAAGCCAATCGATTCCAGAGAGTCAGAGCATTCAGTGGATCACAGATAAACATTCAATTTCAACAATAAAGAATGGAGTAAATAATGTCTCTTAACACTGTTCTAACATTATTCTAACAGCTTCTAAACTCATGAATCAGTATTTTAATCAAAACTATTAGTGCATTGCTTTTACCTTGTCACACTTAGACGAGTGTACATGTGGGTGTCCTTCAATGAGGTAGAACAAATGGTATTGTCAGACTCAGTGGAGCCGAGCTAGCAGAGACTCTCATGGGAAAAAGGTGATAAGAACTGTGGGGAGGACAACGGGGGCAGTCTCGGTATATTGCAAGGGCTCGAAGTTTCAACTAATACACCTTGCTCAATCAAGGATGTAATTACTTCTTCTATTCCATCAATGACTTTCTGGGAAAAATTATATTGCCTGATCATTGGAAGTTCAACATTAGCTTGAAGTAGTTAGCTGTAACCTTGTGTTTATTTTTGGTTGCTGTTTTTGTTGTTGTTTCATAGTCACTGGAGCATCCTCTGGTTTGAAAGCCCTTTATCACTTTTTCTCGCTCTCTGTGACTTCTTGTGCAACACTGACCTGAGAGGCTGAACTCCAGGCTTCCCTCTGGAGACTCCTCTCTTTCCCCCCTGTCCTCTAACTCCACTCCTTTACACGGAATCTGTATCTCCTGATGTGGAGCAAACGTGCATTTGGAATGAGTAGCGTTACAACTCAACGTTGGATATCAGCTCATATTATTATTATGAAATGTGGATTGTCAATCATGCTGTATTGTCAAGATGCAGTCTTGTGGTTTAACTGGTGCCCAACTTCTGCCACTAGTCGTTAGCAGCAGTTGATGTGAAAATAAGACAAACAAATGGTACAATACTTTAAAGTTGAATGGAAATGAGGTTAAACAGAGTTTGCCAGCACATCTATGGATTTTGGTCAGGTTGTTAACATCTGCTGTGACGAGAGATGCTTGAGAAACCAGTCAAAAGTTGACAGGGAAATCTGAACACCGGTGGCATCCGTGGATCTGAGACCTGATGGTAGCGGGCCGCTCTGTCGAGCTCCTGAATCGTCTGGTTCCCACCAGACAAAGACCTGTCTGTAATACGTCACAGCTCTATGAGGTTGCTTTGTGTCTGTCCATCTATGTCCGTGAGCGTTCTGGTTGTGATGGGGTTTTAAAAATGGAAGTGTGAACGAGACGCCCTCTGACTCATCTTCGTCATCACGTGTCGGCCAATCAGAGGCCTGTCGTCTGCCAACGTCACATTGTCTGCTTACCTCAACTCGATATGAAGCACGGTTCATCAGGGACAAGAAAAGTACCTGATACCAGGTACTAACACGTGATGAACACGCCTAAAAGGAAAGACGAGCCGAGTCGAGTCAGGATGAGAAGGTATAGTGGAAAAGCGCTATTATGCTTTGTCATCTAAAATCAAAGTAGAAAATCTGGTGCAGAACTGAAGTGTCAATAGTTTGTCGTATGTAAAGCCCACAGCATAGCACCAAAACACACAATTGAAGAAATATGAAACCACTAAATGGATCTTTCTTCAGGCTGTCTCTGGTAACAAAGCCCGACAAATATCTTGAGTCCACACTGGGAAGGCCAAAACACAGTATTATGATGAAATTTCATTTTGTGGCTCCAAATATACCTCAACAATATAGCAGCCATGAATTGCCTCTATGTTCTTAAGAGCTAAAGCTACATTATTGTAACACCAAGATCACAAGTGATTTCCACACATGAGATCAAGCTCAATGGTGTACAGAGTGAAAGGTGCTGCAGCATTTAACTGATGTCTTTTCAGTTCAGAAACTGTGTTACTGACCCCAAGATTTTAACTAATTTCTTATCTTATAAGACAACTCATGTGTGTTTTCCATCTATCTCATACGGTTCAGATATTTCATTTTGAAGAAGGTGCAAAACACATGAAATATGCTTTTTTTCTTGTTATCTACTGTGAGATGGAGCATCTCTAAAAATAGAAAACTATATTCTGGAAATGCCAGACTGTCTCTTTCAGCAGCAAAGCCAGCAGTGTTTTACAACAAAATGCAAACAAATGAATGGGCCTGAATGTGGCTGCAGCTGGCCACCCAATCTGGGCACATTAAGACCACAGATGAGAGACAGTAACTGATAAAGTGCAGAAGCTATTATTTTCTAGTTCTTTTATTAGGAGAAGAATGACAAATAGCTGTGGATTGGGTTTCTGCCCCCTCCAGAGTGGAGGTGGGACTGATTAACAAGTAGTCGAGAAACCCAACTGGACGGCAGTCAGATTGACAATGTCTCCATAACTTGGCTCAGGTCTGTGACAAATACAGGAAGGATGCTTGATATTAATAGCAGAGAAAAAAAATCATTATTGTAACTCAAATTCAAAGTAATCATACAATCATAAATCAACAAGTGAAATGTGGTTTTCAGTGTCATTACTCATTTTGGGTCATGGGTTTTATTCTTGGATGGGGGATTTTGAGAGAGAGTTGAGTAGAAAAACAAACTAAGAAAGTATGACTCTGTCAAGGCTGAGCAGGAAAAGCAGCCAGGAACAAATAACACTAGTTGAATCAGAGCTTTTATATGAAACAATCAGCTTCCAAGGAAACACTGAGATTATCTGCACATTCACAATGAGGCATATTAAGTCATAGGCTGGAGATTTGTATATTTGCATATTTGGCTTTGTGTAATTAAAAAAATATCTTTACTTCCCTCAACTGGATGTAAGATTGTTTGTAGGCTTGTTTTCATTTTCAACATTAAGAAAAACCGCGAGAACATCTGACAGAATGAAACCAGGAAGATGATATTGACCAGGTTTTCCCAACTGGATCCAAGAGCCCTGAGATGGACTTGCTTCCTTGGTCAAAGGATCTTTATTGAAAGGTGATTGGACAATCCAGACAATGGTCCAGGCAAAGATTAAAACCAGAGATGTGATCAAACAATGATCAATACCAGAATGAACATGAAACAACTGGATTTACTTGACTTCAATTGGTTGAAGTATTTGCTTGAACAGGTCTAATAAGATGCAGTGATCTAACACAATGGACTCCTTCAATAAACAGAAGAAATCCGAGCTGAGGAGACACAGATGAGAACTCTGTCAGAGGAAAACAAGAGGGCGGACCGAGGCCACGTTTACACATGGATTCTTACAAAAACTGATATTTCCCCATCTACGTTCATAGCTACATTCACTACGTAGACCTGCATATACCCAGGGATCGCGAAATGCCAACATGTTTTTACAGGACACTGGTCCAGTAATCATACGGTTTTTATTGGATTGAAGTAAAGTTTGATGGAAATATTGAGCTACTCCCCAAGTTATTGTTTATTTGTCAAACTATGATGAAGAAGACAGGTTTATGGTCATATAAAGTTTGTTAACATCACAAACTGTCAAAACAGATGTGAAGCATGATGTGAACAATGTGAAAATAGAACAAAAAAAAATCACAATAAACACAAAATTCTTCAGCAGTAAACCACTTATCTGAAATCACCGACGAGTCATGTGACGTGACATCGCCATTCAAAATGGCGGCGCCCATCGACATTAAAGACTGGGAGGTGATTCTTGGCTTTTTCAAAGTGATAAATAAAAAATGTGCAAGTTCGAAACCCCCGTTTCTGCTTACACAGAACCTCAGACAATGGAGCTGAGCAACAGCAACGTCAGTCTCTGTGTGAAGAGATCAGGTCTTGGAACCAAATCTTGCGTGAACTAACTCTCTTTCTCTCTCTCTCTCTCTCGCTCTCTCTCTCTCTCTCTCTCTCCCTCTCTCTCTCTCTCTCTCTCCACTAATCCCATCCGTGCACGTCCGCTCGTGCCGTTATCTGATCACGATTAGATAAACGCACACACAGAGACACATTTAGCACCAGAACTGCTAACTTGTGCCACTAAACACCGCTTGTTACAGTCACCAAAACCAATTCGCACACGAGACCAGTTTTAAGGGGATATTTACTGGACAAAGGGCATTTTTATCGGTAATGTCCGACATATTTTGCGATCACTGATATACACCTGGTTCAGAGTTACTATGAGCAGCCAAACCTGGAGGGGGCAGTGTAACGAGAAGCACGAAGCCATGATAACTAATCACAATCATTGAAAAAACATCACGTCAAGACGTAAATCTCCGTCTGGACTCACTCATACAGGGACAGAGACATTGGCCACAAACATGCAATTTTGAAATGTAAAAACATGATGTAACCACTAACATGGCTAAACAGGGAAATGACAAATGAAAGCTATATATATATATATATATATAGACTGTAAGTCAAAACAAAATCTAGAGAATTAGAAATCTAGAGAACAATATCCAATGACACCAAATAGAGCCTCAAAAAAACCAAAAACTTTTCCCCTTCTTTTACGTTTAATACTCTGGCCACAGATTGTGTTGCGTTTGAGTTTGCATTTTGTGAAATGCCTCAGTGTGAATGGGGTCAATAGAGGCCAAAAGGTGCATCAACAAAGACGTCTTAAAAGCTACACGACCTTGTGACCTATTGACCTGAATGACTTGAAACCAAGCAGCTCGGGGACCGTAGCAGTGCTGGCCACACACACCTGTTGTCCTGTATGCTGACGGAGCGACGGCCTGAGGCTGTGTGTGTGTGTGTGTGTGTGTGTGTGTGTGTGTGTGTGTGTGTGTGTGTGTGTGTGTGTGTGTGTGTGTGTGTGTGTGTGTGTGTGTGTGTGTGTGGACCTCTTTGTGCTGATGCAGGGAGAAATTCATACTGCACAGGGGAGAGCAGGATCTGTGTTATTGTATCTTGCTGGTATTGAGCAATGTCTGAGTAGTCTGTCATGTCACCATGTTGCAGATATCGGTTATTATCTTGTCAGGATACGGATGCGGCAGACGTGCAGAGCTGGAAAAAAGCAAAACAAAGTGCTTTGGGAATATATGAAGTCACACCACTGGGTTGACTTAATGTGCTTGTGCACACCAAATGAAACAAAAGATTAGTTTCTTGGCTTCCATCCACAACTTGAGCGTGCAGTTTTTGTGGAAATGGCCATTATTCTAGTCTGCAGTTGAAAAAAATGGAATAGGTCATTTTTAATAAAATTCCTCGAACAAACTGTAAAATGCACACTAATTCAGTCAGAAAGTTGACAGAAAATCGTGCCACCATTGCTTATTTCAGTGCCATCATCAGCACTATAAATTTTCAAAACCACTCACTTCACAAAGTGAAAAAGCACCAGCTAAGCCCAAAATAAGTTTCACATGTGCAGCACTTACCATCCAGCCTCGCCTTTTTCAGTTGGCAGGAAGCGGTTATTACTCATGCTTTGTCTTGTAAACCCACAATTTACTTGGTGGCTTTTTGAGGTTTTTCAAATTGATTGTGAGGTTACTGGAGGGGAACATCAAAGTCGGTGTGAATAAAAGATTGTATGTGTCATTCTGTGTATTCCAAGCAAATTGAATCTTTTCTTCTCTGGCCCGCACGTCAATTACATTTTCAAAAGGATTGTTTGAGGAAAAACATTTTAAAAAAAGTATTGGCAATATTTTAAGCGGCTGCCAGAAATAAGGAGATTTGAAGTTCAGAATCCGTGGCTCGATACAGTTTGTTAAAATGTCACAGTTTTGTTTGTGAGACACAGGTGATGCAGAAGATTGTCTGGAAGTATTGGTTGTGCTGATATGTGGTGGATTAAAAATAATCTGAGTGTCAAATATCAAGCGAGGTAGCAGAGATGCTGACCGACGAAAAGTGATGTTTTTCTGATGGGAAGCGACAAATTAAATGTAAATCCTCCGTGCCAGATTAGCAAACATACACCTTTTGTGGACTCACACATGCTGTAAGCCTAAAAAGGGTCAACACAGGATGTTGAAAGTGATTTCTGAGCTGTAATAGATTTTCGAAGACAAGGTTTCTCAAAACAAAATGATAACATTGTCACTACCATTGTGTTTGTCTTTTGTCTGAAGCAGTGAAAAGTGGGCGTTTGTGTTTTTACTGGTGCCACAGAAGGACAAAGAATACCCTTCTCTTCCTGGATCACACCTCAAGAAATAAATTCTAACCCATTCTGCTTACATATTGATGTGCCACCCTGAACGCGCTAACACTAAGAAGTGAACAAAAGCAGGAAGGCATCCTGTTCATGGCACATCATGTTCCCAGGAAGTGAAAAAGAAGTTCTGTGCGACAACTTTTATTGTGATGTACAAAATGTGTTAGAAAGCTGTTGGGTAACAGTTTGACATTTTTAAGAAGTTGTGTACTCTTTTTTTCCCCGAGCGTGGTTCCTAATGATGGAAACATGGGGAGAAGCGGGACTGGCTCTATTCAGCAATAAAACAACTCAAAGTCTCATTAAACACTAAATATCTCATTACTTAATCCCTATATAAAGCTAAGAGTAAAAATAGTCATTTGCTGATTTGTGGGGTATTTTGCGGCAAACTATTTCTATTCTACTCCTCCTATAACTAACTTTCTTGACTTTCCACTGGAAACTACATCCTGAATGTCATGACATTTAGCAGCAACAGTACCACCAGCCAGCATGAAGAGGTGACTGAGTTTTACTTTGGAACCAGATAAATGCTAAACACATGCTAATGGTTTCATGTGTTGTCTTAAAGAACCCATATTTGTCTATATTTCATGTTTCACAGTCCATCCTATGCTCCTGTGGGATAAGAATTTGGGTGATCCAGTATAAACACTCAAAACTAGTGAAATTCTAGTATTTCTTGGATTGAGCTGACGTCACCTCTCATGATGGTGGTTCTCAGCTCCTCCTCCTCCTCCACCCTCACGGAGACTGCAGCCCAGCCCACAGCCACCTCCTCCACCCCCTGGGTGACGTAGCCAGCAGCTCACGCTGGTTGGTAGTAATGTACTGACACATCTCGGCCCTCCTTAGTCTTTTATTGTGGGAATAGCAGCAGGTTTCAAGATGAGCTTCTGAGTAAGTCCAGTTTCAAAGAACCGTAGTTCTGGAAGCTTCTTTGGTGAAGAGTCGCTCAAAAACAAACATTGTTTGTGGAAAAGGAAAAAAAGTCCAGCCACATTCGCCGCTGTGCTTCTTCTTTCAGCAAGACAAATAGTGTGGAACCATACTGGTACCTGAAAACACATTTTCTCCAGTGGACATGATGGTGAAAACACATTTTCTTCAGTGGACATGATGGTGAAAACACATTTTCTCCAAGTGGACATGAAGGTGAAACATTTTCTCCAGTGGACATGAAGGTGAAAACACATTTTCTCCAGTGGACATGATGGTGAAAACACATTTTCTCCAGTGGACATGAAGGTGAAAACACATTTTCTTCAGTGGACATGATGGTGAAAACACATTTTCTCCAAGTGGACATGAAGGTGAAACATTTTCTCCAGTGGACATGAAGGTGAAAACACATTTTCTTCAGTGGACATGATGGTGAAAACACATTTTCTCCAAGTGGACATGAAGGTGAAACATTTTCTCCAGTGGACATGAAGGTGAAAACACATTTTCTCCAGTGGACATGAAGGTGAAAACACATTTTCTCCAGTGGACATGAAGGTGAAAACACATTTTCTCCAGTGGACATGAAGGTGAAAACACATTTTCTCCAGTGGACATGAAGGTGAAAACACATTTTCTCCAGTGGACATGAAGTTGAAAACACATTTTCTCCAGTGGACATGAAGGTGAAAACACATTTTCTCCAGTGGACATGAAGGTGAAAACACATTTTCTCCAGTGGACATGAAGGTGAAAACACATTTTTTCCAGTGGACATGAAGGTGAAAACACATTTTCTCCAGTGGACATGAAGGTGAAAACAGTTGTGGACAGCAACAAAAACAGCAGTTTAATGTGAAGCAGCAGAGACTGAGAGCAGAGCACGTCATCAAATAGAATCAAGGTGTTGAGCTCCCCCACCAGTTAGAACAGAGAAAGATCACTGTGAACTCAAACTTGAGGGAATCAATGAAAAAAACACTTTGGGGATTATGTGAACCCCAAATAGCACTTTTATGATGTTTAAAGCACAGAAAAGTCGATTTAGGATTATATGAGTCCTTTAATATGTAAATCTGAAACTTTTTTTTAAAAACTGTGGGCCAAATCAGGAAGACAATATCTAACACGCTGCGGTTTTGAGGAGTAATTTCAGTTTCTTTCACTTATACTGGTCAGTGGTGGCGAGTGGAAAATTTCTTAGTTGATGCTCTTCATTATTATTCAATTTCAGCCAATGTTAACTTAATTTAATTACAGTGTGTTTATAAATCACTTTACAACAATAATTCCTTTTTTACATTGAGAAAATTACATTTTTACAGTGAAGAAACATTCTAGTTCTTTTAAACAGTTTGCGAACAGAGAGCACTTATTAAAAGTCTCTAGTTCCTTTTAGAAAATTAGCGTTTTGAAGCTGGTTTACTTACTACTCTACATCATGACAGTCTGAGTTTACGATGAAGGTATATCCGGTATATTTCCAAACAACACATCAATCCACCTTTCAAAGTATTACAGAATGCTTTGAAGGAAACCTCAACAAAAGAAGTGAAAAATTATCTCTGCTTTTTTAAGCTCTTCGATTTTCAGTCATTAATAAATACGAGCATATCAAAACATCAACAAACCTGGACATATCTGGCAAATTCAGACACTGTTTGTGTGCATTTAAAAATAACTAAACTGTAGAAAGTTGAACTTGACCTGCAGATTTTCAGCCAAATATCTTCTTTCAAACCAGTAAATTAGAAGAGACGTGACAGTTAATAATCACTTGTCTTCATCTCAACATCTAATAGAAACACCAGAACAAACCAGAACAGATTTTCAGCCAATCAGCGAGCTGGAGGCGATTTAATAGTCGCCCCAAGTCTCCACATGAAATGATGCTGATTAGTTTAATTCCATGTCAGTCTGGTGTTAATCAGTGATTGGTGAGATTTCTACTAAACCCGCCTCCTCGGGGCGGCTTTCTGGAGCACCCCAGGCTGCACACACACACACACACACACACACACACACACACACACACACACACACACACACACACACACACACACACACACACACACACACACACACACACACACACACACACACACACACACACTATATAGAGAGAAATCAAGAAATTCTCTTTTTAATTGAAGATTATCTGTAGAAAACGAAAGCAATACAGTTCACAGCCCATTGTTAGTTCGTTATCATAAACATATTTTGACCCGATAGAATTACAGTATGTTAATATATTTTACTTAAAAACATTTCTCCTTCAAATTCTAGGGAGGGCGGAGCCCTGGCGCCCTCTATTGGCCATACTCCACTGCTACTGATGCTTATTGAGGCTAGTGGGTGTCGTGAATGCTGCTTCTTTTTTTATTTGTTTGTGTGCAACAGTACAAGTTTCTATGTCATTTTCAAGCTGCAGTCATTGTATCGTTGTGGTTACATTTCTTCTAAACCAGCCGAATGACCATCTGTTTTTGTATTTGCCTGCTTGATATCATTAGCCTTTCTGCTTCTCTTTCTGTGACTCAGGATGTGAAATTGAACTCAAGTGAAACAAGATGCTCTAATTGGCTACATTGGTTTAATCTTCACAAGTTGTGTATTTGCTACCTTTGACAAACACCGATAAACAAAACCTTACACACACACAGAAGCTTACAAGTTTTTTTTTCCTGCAATAAAGTTTACTTTGAACGTTTAGTTCAATCATGTTAAAGGTGGTTTTTATTGTATAAATAAATATAAAAAGCCAAACTTGAGATGTTGATGATCAGTATCGAGCCAATCCTCATTTCACGAATCCAATTGTACTGATGTATATCCAGTTGCACAGGGAATCCCACATGATTATGCGCTGTGCTCAAACCCGGAGTCTGTAATTAAAGCTAACAAAACCATCCCACGGCTGTGGTTTTGTCCCCCCCCCCCCCAACAACAAAGAACTACGTCTATTTCCGTGTTTGTTCCTATAGTTAGTGCCAATATCGTCACCGATCTTGAATTCACTTCTGGCAGAGGGACAGCAATCCCCCCAAAAATGTAGCCACCCGCAAATAGTAACGATGAGATGTTAGACTTTGTCATGATACGGCATTATAGCTATAGACTTCACAGCTGATTTCATGCACTTTTATTTTCCAACGCAGCATGTTTCCATTAGCTTTCCGGACAACCTTGGTGTCAAAAGTCCAAACCGACTGTTTAATATTGCTGACTTATTGCCACCAATAACGTTGATGACCTCAGGTTAAGCAATCAGCCTTGATGATAGTGTGGAACAATATGAAAGAATTGGTATTCATTGTGTCAGTTTCAATCAATGAATTATTTATGGTGTGCTTGGAGCTACTGCTGGGCTGCTGTGGAGAGGAATGACTGCAGCAGGGCAAGTGCTGAGAGGAGAAACACAAGAATGTGAAAGGTGAATCCTTATCCCCTTATCTCTTATTCTCATGGCAGCGTCAATGAACAAATAGTGAAACAATTCAGGGATCACTGCGGGGTCATCTCTATTACAGTTCTGACTAAACGATGTTGGCCAGATGAGAGATGAGACATTAAACTGCAACTGAAATCCGAGAGTGATACCTTCTGTGGGCTTTAAGCCATAAAAACCATCATTAAAATGGAACAATTCACAGAATACCGATTTCACTAGATTTAATTTTAATAGAGAATTAAACTGCACATTTCTCGAACTACAAGTCATCGGTGCACTGAAATCCAATTGAGTTACAAGTCACGATTAAGGTACAAGGAGCCTTTCAGCTACTAAACCATTGTACTTACTGTCGAATACACACATTAACAGACTGCATGGGCTGGGAGAGTCTCCTGGCTCTCCTCAGGCACCTTGCTCCAGAGGTTAGAAGCCCTGGTAGATGGCGTGATTGCCCCCAGGCTAGAAAATGCTCTAATTGCAGCTGATTCAGAAAAACAACATTGCAACACACGGGAAAGGATTGCACAAGAAGGAGTGTATTTGCAGCAAGTGAACAGTCTACGTCATCTGTTCTTGTGCAAGCCTTCTAACCCAACTGTGAATGCCTATAATTAATATTCATCTTGGTATTCATATAACATGCAAAAAGGCAGAACAAGCTTGAAAAAGATACTCAAGAGTATTTGCATCTTGGACGGCAGTAAATTTAACACGGAGTACTTTTAAATACTGTGCATAGCAATAAATTGAGCAATCAATTTAAATGTTTCAAGCAAGTCCCTTGGGGGGAAAAAAACACTGATTCCCTGTATCCAACAAGTAGTGTGCTGTGTATAGCTCACTCTTTTTCCAATGAAAATGATATATACAATGATTTATGATGGTCATGTATGACAATGATGAACACAACTTTCGTCCCAAGGTTCCAAAACTATTTGACTCTCAGGAGGTCAAAATGACACCGTGAGTAAATTTTAGGACAAAAAGTTCACTACTCAGAAAAGGTAGTGAATGTATTAAACAACATGTTGCAGAGGCTTCAAGGTTGAAGAAAATGAAGGCTGATGTAATTTGTTTTAGGTGCGTTAGCACATGCAAATCTCAAAAATACCCGGATAAAGCAGACAGCTTTTAACCTGCAGGGTGTTAGGCCCAAATGGAGATTTTTCTTTGAGTCAGCATTTAGGTTTTCTCCTTTAAAAGATCTTAAGTGAGGGATATATAAGCCCACCTTTCTGAATACAGAACAGTTATGTCCAATATGTCTTTATCGCACCAAGCAGATGTGCACAAAGGAGTTGCTTTTTATTCATGGGGATTTATTTAGATAATATAAAACCTATTTAGAAACTTATGAGCGGATGACAGAAAATATGTAAACCCCTACAAGATTTAGCTCATGAATAATTTAGATAATAAGGATCAGTTTTCAAGGTTTGGTTGTAGTTTCTCAACAAACGTCCATCCATCTCTTATATCCACTTTCCTGTTTTAACAGCTGTCGCTGATGGTGAATGACATTGGCGAAATGCAGGGAACCCCCTGGACAAGGTATCAGTCTGTTTACAGACTCAGAGAGAAACACACACCCCCACCCCACCCCCGCCCCCCTGGTGGAAGCAAGAAGGATTTTATTATTATTAAAAATAAATAAATAAATATATTACTAAACTGTAGTACTGTCAAAATGTGTTCATGCCAACAAACTAACAATGGGCCCTGGCCTGATTTTGCTTCATTTTCATCTTCAATCTTCAATAAAAGAGAGGATTTCTTGATTTTGTGTGTGTGTGTGTGTGTGTGTGTGTGTGTGTGTGTGTGTGTGTGTGTGTGTGTGTGTGTGTGTGTGTGTGTGTGTGTGTGTGTGTGTGCAGCCTGGGGTGCTGCAGAAAGCCGCCCCGAGGAGGCGGGTTTAGTAGAAATCTCACCAATCACTGATTAACACCAGACTGACATGGAATTAAACTAATCAGCATCATTTCATGTGGAGACTTGGGGCGACTATTAAATCGCCTCCAGCTCGCTGATTGGCTGAAAATCTGCTCTGGTTTGTTCTGGTGTTTCTATTAGATGTTGAGATGAAGACAAGTGATTATTAACTGTCACGTCTCTTCTAAATTACTGGTTTGAAAGAAGATATTTGGCTGAAAAGCTGCAGGTCAAGTTCAACTTTCTACAGTTTAGTTATTTTTAAATGCACACAAACTGAAATGTGTTTAGAATTGTGTAAACCTGTCCAGGTTAAATGTTTAGATATAGTCATATTTGTTATTGATTGAAAATCAATAATAATGTGGTTTTTTTAGGTTTCTTTCAAAGCATTCTAAAACGCTTTGAAACATGAATTGATGTGTTGTTTGATATGTTGTCATTTTAAGTAAACCAGCCCCAAAACACATACATTTTTCTAAAAGGGACTTAATGAAGCTTCTGCTTGTATTTGTTTACAAGTATGTTAATAAAAGAGTCTTAATAAGTGCTCTCTGTTCACTAGCTGTTTTATAGAATTGGAATGTTTCATAACTGAGAACTCTCTCGATCTAAAAAAGGCAAGATTGTTGGAATGTGATTAATAAATGCACTATATTTAGATGATTGATATTGGCTGAAATTGAATAATAATGAAGAGCCAACCTAAGAAATTTACCACCAGCCACCACTGCGTACATCGATTTCAGAATCATCAAATCACTCAAATAATACATGTTAATATTGTGGGAGGAGCTTCAGGTCTCCCTTTCTCTGAGGTGTTAAACCACATTAAGCTTATCTTTCCAACAGTGTGCAGCAATTTTTGGAAGAAAAGCCAATATGTGTATATTAGGTATCAAAAAACATGCGTATGGTGAATACTAATCTCCTGTGTGCGACACTTTCCGACCATTTACATGAATTTTGCCTTTTTAGTGTAACAGAGTTAAAAATGCATTTTATGATTATTTTCAATTTATGTTTGTTAATGTTATGTTGAGTATTAGTGTATTTTATCTCAATAGGTTATTTTTATTGTCAATATGTTATTAATTTTGCTTTATTTTGTATTGTCTGTCTCGGTTGTCCCTCCTGGGCTTCTGTAGTTCCCAATGTTTGACTCCTCAGTGTTGGTTTTAATGGCTGAGGAACCACAGTGGAGAAAGGCCAATGAGAAGAAGATTAACTGTATTTTAATCTCTTCTGCAGTTAATAAACAAAGACTGAAGAACACTCAATCGACTCATCGTTGTTGAAGTCCAAATCACTCCCATTACATTAGCACCAGCACCAACTGTTCACAAATTGTAAAACACTATAAAATACTATACTACCTGAGCAAAGGGACGATCACCTGTGTTCGATTCCCTGTGTACTGCAATTTCCACATTACCTTTTATGGCTTAGTGATAACCACTGTGTTCTGTAGAGTTAGCTTGCGATGCCCTGGGGCCCTTCTCTCCGGGATTTGTGTCCTCCCTGACCATACGTCGGGCTTCTCTGGTTTCCTCACACAGTCCACAAAACATGTTATTGAGGCTAATTGGTGACTGTAGATTGACCATAGGTGTGCATGCCGTGCGAGACTGTCTCTTTTTCTTTGTCTTGTGATGGATTGGTGACCTATATAGCCGCACTTTGTCTTCACCTGTTGTCAGCTCAGAAGGGTCTTTTCATGCCACAACCCTAACAAAGATAAAGCGGGAGGAAGGATGGATGGAGAGACAAGAAAACCTACTGAAGCAAACAAAAAACAAAACACAGAAAGTCCTTACAGAAATAACCAGCACTCACTGTAATGCAAAGGTACTAATGGCTACCCTCCATGCCTCTTCTGCACTCTGAGACATTACAGTTTTTATATCATACCCGGCTGAACATAACTTTTCTCCTTCAATTTTGGTGAATAGACATGCTGGCACTCGTGCATGTGTTCAGAAAATCCTTCAGTGTATCCCAAGACTTCATTTTTTATCCTCTACGCTAGAATGTCAAGGGCTTCGTCTCAAAATCTCAAGAGAATTGAAAGAAGCACCATTTTCTGAAAAACAAACTGCGATTCTTTTTTTTTTTTAGCCTTACTATCAAGCTCAGTTGCAGGTAAAAGCACACGAACAACTGAAATGTAAAAATATGTTATATACTGACACCTATTATTTAAGTAAGTTCTTATCCAATTTAGTGTAGCACCTCTGATCCCATAATGATCCAATTTCTGCAGAAGTAAGGAATGGATAATTGTGTTGAATGCTTTACATAGATCAATACCTCCAGAGTGGTGTTTCTTGTCTATAGCTGAAGATATATTTTCTACAAGTTCCATCACTGCTAAGAATGTTAATTGGTCACTCCTGAACCCAAATTGATGGTCACACAAAACCTCATATTTCTCCATGAAAACATCCAGTCCATTTACAAACTATTTTCCGAGTATTTTTGAAAAAGGAGATAGTAAGGACACAGGTCTGTAATTTGATTACATATGTCTGTCACCATTTTTACAGATTGGGACCACCTTAGCCACTTTCATCTTTTCTTGAAAAATACCAGTTTGAAATGATTTATAACTCAATTACATTTTGCCTACCTTTGCCGTCCTTCCATACAAATGTCTGTGTTCTCCCATTGTTCATGTATATAGCATATTGTGTGTGTGTGGTTCCATGACAAAAATACACAACAGCACCTACTTGTGGCCTGGCATGCTCACTGTATTGTTTTCAATGTTTTTTGCAATTGTCTGTGTAAATGCAAAACTTTTTCTGAAATTAAAACACAAAAATGAAGTTTTCATGTGAAACGTGGTGAAACAGAGCCTAAGGAGTTGGAGAACACTCAGACACAGGTGGGAAGACATGAACGTACAGAAATGAACAGGGAACACAAATTCATTGACAATACATGGAATAATAACAACAACAACAATACACAATAATACAAATAATACCAGAAACAACAACTAGAAATACATAAATAATAAAAACACAAAACAAGACAAAGTACTCAACTTAACCTGCAGGCCCGGTCACTTTCTTGAATTTGTTACTGATTGCTTCATGAAGTTCCCATTGTACTGTTCTTAAAAAAAACAAACAAAAAAAACAACAACTTTGCATATTAAGGATCTCTTTTTGGGGAGTTTGAATTTAAAAAAACAAAACAAAACAAAAAATACAGTAAACTAATTTCGAACAGAAATTACAATTACAATCAGTGGGTTATTTCCTTTCAGCCGTCCTCTTTCTGCTGCTCTCCTGGTTATTAACTGCATTGTGTCACTGCCAAAGTCTGGAGGATAATTGGCAGTACAGGTGTGAGTTTGATTCAGTGTCGGTCTGCTCACAGTTCTCTGCTGCTATCCGCTGCCCAAAGTGCCATCTATTGTTCTGGAACCGGTGCAGGCAATTTCTGTCTTCTTAATGTTGGTTCATTAAAGGAATAGCAGCCTGTGATGCACCTCCCATCAAAGATATCATTGGCTCGTACCTCAGGTTACCGAAGGAGGAAGTTTTAGCATTTAATGAAAGGAGCTAATGATTCATTGTTGAGAGCAGTCAATGACAGTGGAGGCTAATTGCTTCTCAAGCTGATGGCAGCGTTCAGGTGGGAGCCTCAAACGAGAGAATGTGCTCATAACTAGTTAAAGGTACGGTATACTTCATTGTCTGTATGAGGCCAATTTTCTCCTGACACCAATGTCAAGACAGAATGGTCCTTCACCTTCTGGCAAATAATGTCCAGAGTCAACCCACTTTACTCAATATGAAAGATTAAGAGGTTCCTTTAAATTGTTTCTGAGCAATTGCACTGCATCTTTGCACCAGAGATATTTCTGGAACTAAAGCTGTCAGGCAGTGCTTCATTTTCAATCCCCACCTTCATTTGCGCTCTTCTTTGCTTTCCTTGTTTCCCCAGCGTTGTTGTCAGGAATGATTTAAACTTTTTCACCAGTCTCCAATTCTTCTTAAGTTGCTGACATTTATTTATTTCCTCCCCTTTTTTTTGTGGGAGAAATTCAGGCAGGTGCTGCCAAGCTGCATCCTTTCTTCGATGCTGCGTGATGTATGTTTATGTGCCCGCATGAAAATGAGAAAAGGCTTGGAATGATTTCCCCGTCTTACTACTTGGAAGTGAATGCAAAGAGAACATGTGGCTGTGGGCTGTTAAACAAGGTGAATTGGTTCCGAGCGGTCTCATAAATAACAAGGGAGACTAGGTTGCTCCTGGATGCCAACTTATATAGACTTCCAGCTGTGTTGTTGACTTCACAGCCTGTGCCACTTTCAGTTTCATTTGCCATATTTTCTTTTTCCTATTGCTATCCCACCTGTTCTGCTAATTGGCTGTGGTATATAAGGTTAACAACTAACAACATTTTAATGTGAAAATATCATCACGTTACTAAATGTAATCTTTGTTTATGAATATTTTTAGAAGTAAAGTAAAGCTGTAACACACTAGTACCTTAATACTAGTACACAGTTGATGTCCTGTTTGTTTATTTGCTTGATACAATTAGTACCGGTATTAGCCAAAACTGCTATGTTTACATTACTGTTTTGCTAAACTCCTGTTTTCTAATGGAGTAACTAATTTGTCTTAGAAGAGCGTAATTCTCACAGCAACATCAGCCTGTTTTACAGTAATTCGTCATGGCTGTCTCCTTCTTTTTGATGTCATTAGTTTACAAATCTGTATATTTGAAGAGTCAGCCATATAAGAGTGCACGGCCTCTCACAGTGCTGACAGCCGGGGCTCTCAAGATATCAGTTGTTCACTTTGCCGTTGTAGAAGCAAAAAACATCACAATGAAATCAATACCTTAGGAAAATAACCTTAATCAATAACAATGACACATTAAGTTATAAGGTTAATTAGGTTGATTGGAAACATCAAGTTACAAAAGTGTAAAAACAAACCACACATCTACTACATGCTGTCTCAATTGCACCACTGTGTCAAATAAATATTATTCAAGGGTATTCCAGCCAGCCAGAGATATTTTAGGGGCGGTCATTGAGTAAGAAGTGTTATTCATGTAAGGAATTTACAAACAATTCTCCCATGATCTGATCTTTCGTCTCAGGCGGCCCACAGTTGTGCAAAAAATTATGCAGCTCACACTGTCTGGTGTCAAAATACTCAGGGGGGCAGGGAAATGCTGATGTACAGATTCATGTATTCCCCCATTTGCAGATATTTTCACTTCACATTTTCTCCACAGTGAGGGTTGTTCAACTCCTGGCCCATTTCACAGAGCTCAAAAAGCTCCCACACAGGTCAGTTCACAGTTTTAGGGTTTCGGGTACCTCCTTTTGCCATCTCCAACATGTTTGCGGTCGTAATCAGGGAGCCATGCTGACGGCAGGCTGACTACCCATACAGCACAGTATTGTTTCTCGGACTAGTTGCAAGAATCCCTTGATGAATCAGTTAAACACTGTTAATGGAGATATCCTCCGGGTTGGGGTTGGATTGAAAGATGACCATCTGGTTCCTCCAATGTGACACATAGTCAGTTGTGCAGCCCAGTTTCATCGGGGGTTTCATCTTTTTATCACCATACACCCTCACCGAGGCTGATCAGGCCTGGGTGTGTCACAACGGAGGCTTCATGATGTCTCCGTCCGCTTCAGCCACAGCCAGTGACTGCTTCTTTTGGCTGTAGCTGCCAGCTCTTTGATAGTTTTCCTTTGTGCTTGTCCTCTGAATCCAACCTCCTGTTGTAGCCTGGTGGTGGAACTTGCTACGAAGCCCCGGGAAGCCCACTTCCACTGGAGGCACATATACCCTCCATCGTTGGCCCTCTGCTTTTATTTCCAATGCCTCATCAATGGCTTCCACCCAGGGGACTGTCAGCTCAACAACCAAAACCCGTCAGCAGGATTTGGACCATAGGACCAGGTGTGGGTGCAGGATGGTCGTTGTAATATCAGGTGGGAAGGTGAGCCTCTGAGTTAGATCTACGAGCATTTCACAGTCCCGGCCGCATTCAGCGAACCTGAATCTGGAGGCAATTGGTTGATTGGCAGGTTCTCCTCTTTCCACACAAATAATTTTGGTCTGGGCTTCCAGGGGCATGGCGGTGTTGGGTAGCCTCTTGCTCTCCAGTGCAGCAGCCAGAATCAAGTCATGGCTACTGTGCACATACACCCATAATGTGTGTGTGTGTGTGTGTGTGTGTGTGTGTGTGTGTGTGTGTGTGTGTGTGTGTGTGTGTATTTGGTTTTGTCTTTGCAATAAAGATTTTCCTTGTGTTTGTAAACCAGGTCTTGTATTTGGTTCCTTGTCCAAGGCTCAGGAAAAATGTAAAATGTTGTGCCTCTTTGACATGAAACACAGCAAAGTACAGGCGTCAGTAATGTACAAAGAGTACGAAAGTAAAAAGTAGCCCTTCAAAGCAGACCACTTCAAACAGTGCTAATTATGTAGGGTGATGGGGAATGTGTCATAATTCTGAATTTGCTCACTCATGACTGTTGTCTGGATACTACTTCTCACTCTCAAAGCTTTTAGTATTGCTTGCAAATGTTCACTCTCTTTCTTTTCTCCACCACATTATGTTTATTTCCTCTTTTAGTTAGTCGTTCAACAAATCTGTCAGTGGATCAGTAAATAAGACATGTCCTGTTGATCTGGTTAAAATAGGGCAAATCATCAGTAAATATTTGGAGCGATGGTACATTACAGCAAATTGTGATCATGCAACACGTCATCCAAAGTATCAATATCTGAGATCAGGGAGAGTCAAGCTCTCTTAGTTGAGTTACTTCTATTACTTCCCACCTCTGATTATAACATCCAACACAAGTTGACTATATTTGTTGTCTGCTGTCACAATCTCAGATGTGTTCAGTGCTAATTGGTGAATGTTTGTGCCTCAATTAGAAAATGTCCACTTGTCAACATTAGACTGGCAGTAAACATGGTAAATACCTGAAAATTGTGTGGAATCTAAAGCATTATGGTGCCTGATCTAGTGAAGCTTAAGATGTTTTTATTTACCTCCTCTTGATCTTCTTATAATGTTGATTTGTGAAGCACAACTTCTTGTTCTGCTGACAAGCAGAGCTGTCCAACTCATTTCTACCTTTTTCCTGTTCCTTCTTGCAGCCTCAGCATCCTGCCCAACCCGTATGTGTTGCATTCCAGAAATCCAAGGAAAGACCTAATTGTTTAAGACCATTGATCAATAACCTATCTTTATCTTGAATCAGGGTGGGGTGAGCTCCGGCTCCAACACGAGAGCAAAGTTGTTCATTACACGTAGCTTACTTGTCACAATGAATAATGGCTAACAAGACAGGGATACAAGCCGTGTTGTCAAAGTCCTGACTCCAATGCAACTTTGCTTCATGTGAAGAAGTGCACAAGCTGTGAGACTGACAGTGTCCTCCTGGTGTGCATATCTCACGAGGAAATGTTTCACAATTGCTGTTAATAACAATGACATTGGTTGTGAGAAACATATTGCGGTGCAGCCAATTTAATTTAATCAGAGGAAACTACAAAATTATGATGAGGGAAAAGCAGAGCACTTTAAAGCTTTTGTCTCAGTGAAGAGGAAGACCCAGGAGCTTTTGATTACAATAGAACATGAGTTAAACCACTTCTTTTAATAACAGAAAAATATTTAAGGCCTTGTTATGTAACATATTGTTTCAGGGGAATGGTAAACCACTGGCAGTGTCACAATTGCTTTGTGTATCATAAGCACAAGGTCTGACTTCCTGCATTGAGGTTGACCTGTTGTGTGATTTAACAAACTAATAGCGGCAGAGCGGACTCCTTCAGAAACACTTTATGGAAGGTTTTTGCTGCCGTGCTTCTCAAAGCAATTGTTCTGAGGTCGCAGATACACGACAGCTCAGCATTTTCATTATGTTCTTCACGCACTCCAGATCACTGGCGTAAGTCACAGTGTTGTGGCACAATAAAGAGTGACACAAACTTGAACTGTGAACCCTTTTGGCAAATAAGAATGTGGACGATGCATCAAGTCCGATGACTATACCTTTATCTGGATTTCCGAATTTTTTTAGAACGTGTGATCGGTATAGCAAAAATAGGTTGTGGTCAGGATTGGACATTTCAGATATCGTTTTGAATGAAGGAATTCTTAAAAGAAGAAACAAATGTAAATTCCCTGATCCTCCAATGAAAGTTGGATGTTTCCAACTGATTGAGAGTTTGCAGGTTTGAATCCCACAGCAGACATGTCACTGCCTTGGTCCCTCAGCAAGACCCTTGACCCCGATCAGTTTCCTGAAGCGCCTCATTGTGGCCGAGCTCCACATCCTACAAATAAGAAGGGTCAATGTCGAAAAACGAATTCTCCCAAGGGAATTTAAAAAGTAAGATTAGTTTAATTAGTTTCTAGTTTTGTTTAAACAGATTCAGATTCAGATTCATTTTATTTGCCATTTGCAGTAAAACCCCATTGGAATACATTTGTAAAAGTCCCCAGTGTGCACAAGACAGGTACAGCCATAAAATAACATTAATTAAAAAGTACATAAATAAAACTGGATAAAAGTACAGAAATAAAACAAAGAGAACAGTGAACAATTGACACTGTGAAATCGATCGACTGAAACAGTTTCAATAAAGTGCAAGATCATACATTAAAGTGCTGTTTAGACTGATAACAGCTTGTGGAAAGAAGCTGCTGGCATATCGAGATGTCCTGCATCTCAGCGAACGATATCTTCTGCCAGAAGGAAGAAGCTGGAACCAGGCTTTTCCAGGATGGCCAGAAGAGTCATTGATTATTCTAAGTGCTCGGTTTAAAAGTCTGGATTTATAAAGAACTTCCAGAACAGGAAGCTCACAGCCCACAGTCCTCTTTGCAGAGCGGAGCAGCTTGTTTAGAGCTCTCCTCTCTTTGTCTGTGGTGTTACCAAACCACACAGTCACAGAGCCAACAAGTACACTTTCAATGGTGCAGCGATAAAAATTAAGCAGAATCTTAGAGTTAGTGGTAAATTCTCTAAGTTTACGTAGAAAGTAGAGACGCTGACGAGCTTTTTTAACAACCCGGTTAGTGTTTTTGACCCATTTCAGGTCTTTAGAGAGAGTTAAACCGAGAAACGTGCACTCCTCTACAATCTGCACCTGGGAGTTATCAATAATGACAGGTGTGTGAGAACTGTTCCGGCTAAAGTCAAAGACCAGTTCACATGTTTTTGATGCGTTGAGCTGGAGGTTGTTAGCTTTACTCCACTGAACCACATTTTGGATCTCTGCTCTATAAGAGGAATCATCATTATCACTGATGAGACCGATGATGGTGGTGTCATCAGCATATTTGATTATCAAGTTAGAGTCAGAGGAAGACACACAGTCGTGAGTGTACAAGGTAAAAAGCAAAGGACTCAAAATACATCCCTGAGGAGATCCGGTGCTCACAGAAACAACATCTGAAAAACAGTCATTGATCTTCACTCTCTGAGATCTGTCAGTTAAAAAGCTAAAAATCCACTTACACATGGCAACACTCAGACCGAGAGACATGAGTTTTTCAACCAGTTTACCTGGGACAAGGCAATTAAAAGCAGAGCTATAATCAATGAAAAGCATTCTCGCGACAGATTTGCTATTGTCCAAGTGACTGTACACAGAGTTCAGAGCAAAGGAGATGGCATCCTCAACACTCCTGTTCTGTCTGTAAGCAAACTGGAGCGGGTCAACACTCACAGGGATCTGGCTCTTAATGAAGTCCAACACGAGCCGCTCAAAAGTCTTCATAAGAACAGACGTGAGGGCCACAGGACGATAGTCATTAAGGCAAGACACAGGAGTTTTCTTAGGAACGGGGATGATGGTCGACTCTTTAAAGCTGTTCGGCACAGTACAGTTCCTTAGCGACAGGTTGAAAATGTTTGTTAAAACAGGGGCAAGTTGCTCAGAGCACAGTTTCAGGACACGAGGAGGGATGCCGTCCGGGCCTGAGGCTTTCCGGACTGTGGTCTTGGACAAGACCCGCTTGACTTCCTCCTGACTATAAAAAAACAGAACTGTATATAGAAAATATTTCAAGGGCAAATAACAGTGTTAAGTATTTACTCAAAAAGTATGGAAATTCGTGTTTGGTGACATTTTTTTCCAATATAATAACGCTTCTTGCCAATAATTCTCATACCATTAAAAAGTCTCCTACTTATATTGTTCAAACATGTCAGTGCTGTGGTTTTGTTTTAAGTCTTTACAATGTTCCTTTAGTTAATAACTCGCAAAGATCATGCATAAATGAGTCATTAGTGCTACTGGTGAGGAACTGACAATTCAGACATAAATGAAAATGTAAATGTAAAATGATGAGCAAAACTTTTGTTTTCCATTTTTCAAGAGAAGCATCAGATTTCAGTCTCTTTTTCTCTGTGATGCTGAATTCTGGCTATTGTTGAGTTTGAATGAGGATCTGTTTTGTTAGTACACATTCTTCCAGCAGTTTTGTTTGTATTGGAGAAAGTGGAATCCCGAATAAGAAGAGGTGTTTAAAAGCCATTGTTCTCCCGATTTAACCAAATTTGAACAAAAACTCACTAATTCGCACATCTTGAACAAATCCTTAACCCTTACCATTTTCCCGATTGATGCTTGTTGTGCAGAAGTGAATATTTTAATGGAGCTTCTGTGATCTGACTTCGTGTTAATTGTTGTTACTGGAAATTTCAATGCTTCATGATAATCTACGCTGTGGATAAATAATGAATCAAACACTTTTAAATGAGCATAACTGAGATGAAAAAACCCACCTGAAATAACTGAACAGAGGATTGTAGCATGTGTAACATAGTTTAACGTCACAAATTTAAGTAGAAAAATTGTATATTTATGAAACCATCCATCCATCTTGCATCAATCAACTAAAGGGAATCTCAATACGTATACAGGATCTTTGCATTGTGACGAATGTAAACGACAACCAACACAGGCAGAAGGAGGCAGTAATGACTCCAAACATAGAAGCCCAGGTCCAGGAAAAAATTTATAAAATATATGTAAAAGTGCTACACACAGTACAAATGTGCTACATGTGCTGGCCAGAATTGAATTGGCTGCATTGTGTTCTTGCATGAGGAAGACATTCTCCCATCATAACATTCTCACAAGGGTAAAAGCTTAAAAGTATGTTTTCCCCTACAGAGCTGCTATTCACTGCATGTTTTTCTTCTTTCGTCTTTTCTTTTTTTATTGACAATTTTGGAAATACTCTGGCAATAACAGTTGTGTTGACGACACATGTTTGAACTGGACGTTAACCGAGGCTCCTGAGCCGCACCTGCTGGATTTCACACATCACACTGCTGCCACATTGTTTTTCTCCTGGATGTTTGCAACGACACAGATTGTCTCCGTGTGGGCGCTGATCTGAGATAATAACTGACACATGGATGCATTTTAGATTACATTCTGAGTATATTTGAAAATGTCCTTCATTGCCTTCATTTCAAGCAGAAGCACTGCAACATGAATACATCTTCATCTGCAAAACAAACACAATGAGGAAGGATGCTGAAGCTTTCACTGCATCTGTATTGTTCCACTGGGGGGGGGGGGGGCACTCAAGGAGTGTATGGCATATTTTTCTTGCACACACTCTTTTGCAACATCTTCCATTTTGTTTGGAAAGTGGAAGGGAGCGATGCAGAATCATACAATGAAAAAAGAAAAAAGAAACGCCCCTGGAAATAACAGTGGCCAGAGCGGAATTGGCTGATGCAAACATACTCAAAAAGCAGTGCAGGATAAAATAAACCCACATACAAACAACATCGGCAGATTCTATTCATCACAGTCAAAGAAATGTATACAGCAATGAGAATTTTCGTCCTGTCATCATGAGCAAACACCGCTTTGAAGAATTCCTAATAAGCCTGAAGTTACAAATGCGTAATGATCATTAATGGCTTAGGATAAAGCAAAAGGAGAATTCCGGCATGTATATATGCCTCTGTAATCTATCAATGACTACACCATGCTCATATTTAAGCTTATACAGGAAAGAAGGGCAAATACATTTTGCAGCTTAAGTAGGACCCCTGTGATAGTCTCTCCACGAGGATATATTACATGAAACGCGAACATTCACTATGGAAAGAGGATTTAACTTCCCTCATGACATATGGAGACAGCACATTAATGTTGCTTTGAAAATGCACTCTGCAGAAGTGCAAAATGCAAAATAGCGTCATGCATGTTCTTGCCTTTTTGTTGTGTGGTTTCAAGCACATGCACTGGAAATGACTTAATTCATGTGCTGCACGGTAAATTCACATGAGAGAACGTGAGTCATACTTTAACATGTCCATGAGATTACATGCTGTAATGAAAATGTATGTCGTTTCATTTTAATATGCATAAAGCTATAATATGCTGAAAGCTGCGTATAAAAGATGTATTGTTTTCCTTCACTCAGAAAAGTTTTTTTTTTTTGGAGTGGCTCTCAAGTCCTTTCATGTAATCAAACAGAGGAATCACAGATGAGTCCTGAATGTTAGGAGCAGGGACCAGGAACCTGTTTCAGGCACTGAGGACCCCCGCCAAGAACACAAAATTACCAGAGAAAGTCTCGACATGTGTGCTGTAATGGAGAGGAGAGACACAATACCACAACGCCTCGGAGTCCATTCATCTTACCTGGTTAAACAGCAGGAGAACAGCCACCCAGTGAGGCGCAGAGAAACTCTCACACCAGCTCTCCAGCACTGGATTCATCACGCTAACTTTACCACAACTAATCCATATCTCACATACAACACATGGATTGCTTTTCTCTCCACAAAACTCGGCTCAGCCTGCATTTTTATGCGATGTAACAACCGCTTTTCACAGGGAATCAAGAAAGAGCTTCGCATTTGCCTCCTGCTGAGAGAAAAGTTGTTGAATGACATGTTTGGGCTAAATCACAGGCAGTGTTGTTTTTGTCAATGATGACACTGACGGAAAATACAAATGTCCGTGTGCTCCACATTGTTAATGTTTAGAGCCCATGTATGTGTGCTGAAGTACAAAAACAACCAACAGCGGCTACCCATGACCTGTCGCGCTAACGACATTATTTTCTGCATTTTTACAGTTTCTAAGCTGATTAAAGACAGGTGGTCATTCTTAGAGATGAATTATAAAAGATAGACATGTGAAAGACTTATTTAAACTCCCATCTGATGTTATCAAGTTTTAAATGACACATTTATCAAGATTTCACGACACTGGACCGGATTGCCGATGAGCCAATGAAGGTCAGTAAAAAGACATTGCTGCTGGAAGCCACTGAGGGAGAAACAAGTAAACCATCCCTTGTTGCTTCTTTTATCCTGTGGTGTGAAAAGAGAGCAATTTGCAATTTACCTTGATGCAATGTTCTTTATTGTTGTCGCTGAAGCATTTTCAGCGTTTGACATTTTTCCCTCAGTCCCTTTTCTGCCTGATTACTCTGTCAGCCCTCTCGGGTATCCCATAAAATAGTGTCACTGATTTTAAGACATTAAATTTGATACGCGGTGTCCTCTGGTCAGTGTGCAGCGATAAATCAAATGCAGTGGCTATTTCCGGGAAATTACCAGTCTGTCTTTCACATTGTGCAGCATGAACAAAAGTAATATACAGTCAATGTGAGGCAAATCAAACCTGATTTCCAGAGCATTTTTCCTCAACAGGCGAATAAACAAGCAATACACTTGCAAAGCAAAGGACTACATTTCCATGTTTGTGGTTTTTGCTCGTTTGTGGAAACAACAAAAAACAAACAAACCACAGAACACACAAGAAAAAGTTCACGAACCAATAACACAATTAATTTAAGTATTCGTTTTGCCAATAAACCAAGTTTTTCAATTTTCAAATGAAAATTGAAGAGCTTTGTCGTTGTCTGTTTACACAACAATGGTGCTTGGAATTGTTGAAAACACAACTTCTTGAAAATGGCTTCAAGGCGAATCTTTTCAAAAACACTGACTGTCGCCATGGAAATGGGGGAAAATGCAACTCTCCTGACATACTGGACAATAACAACAAGGTTTTCCTCCAGAGTGACTCCCGATACAAATTCTCCTGGACTTGGTAGTTTGATTGTTGAGTCACCAATAATATTCATCCAACTTCATCATCTTCATCATGCGAACGTCTGTACACTCGCCATTGTTAATGTTTATTGCCTATAGTTAGTGTGTTTTCTTTGCCAAAATAACCAACAGCACCAACTCATAGCCCATCATGAAATTTACATCATTTTCAGTGTTTCTGCTATTTCTGTGTAAACAGACATTGTTTTCAAAATGTTGCTGTGTAAATCAGAATCAGAATATTTAATATTAATATAAGTATTTAAGTAAATTCTTTCAAAGCTTTTCTAAAAAAAAATGCAAAAACAACATTTTTTCACTTTTTTCAACTATTTTCATTGTCATTTAAACAGGGCTTCAATCACAGGCCCAACAAAGTGACAAAAGACATGCGTCCTCCCAATATAGTTTGATTATTATTATTATTAGTAATTTGTCTTCTATATGTTGTCCAAACATGAAGCCCAAATGTGATTGAAGCTAAATACGCAGACCGACATGGACTGTATCATGTTGACCCACATGAAACAGGGGCTGCCCACTACTGGATGCGTTGCTTAACAACCACACTACATGAGGGATGCATTGGAGTATGAAGGCGGTGACGTATGACAACATTTGAATGGCATGTTACGTCCTCAACATGCATGAAGGAAACATATTTGGGCTCGTAGGGTGGTGGTGGGGGACGAAGGTAATCCCAGTTGACAGTGGTACTTCCGGAGAGGTTGCCGGTCCATCACAGGACAATTTAGCGATTCTGATCCATCTCAAATACATTTTATGGTCTATCGAAGGAAAATGGAATCCCGAGACAAATTGCTTTGAATCTGGATGTTTTAGCTGTGAGGTTTTTTGTTTTTCTCCAATGGAGTGACATAATCACTGCTAATCATGTAACTACAGTCAAACTCTGCCAAACAGACTCCTCAAGTCCCATTTCAAGAGTTTGCCATCTGGAAATGCAGCTAATTCATTCCCAAGCATGTGAAGGCAGTCCAGAAAGGAGGTGGTTGAAGCGAATTATTGCTGTCTGGTGGGTGAATCAGAAGACTGGCCAAATAACCAACACTGCAATATGGCTATGCAGCAGGTGCTGGTGCAGGTTTTATGCCAGAAAACAATTGTGCCAGTATATCAGAATTTGCAAGCAAGTGAGCACAGATACACGATTAGGCTTCTGGAGGAATGCAAGGACTTGACTGAATTTAAACGACACTCAACATCTTAGCCTAGCCAAAACACACGTCTTGATTGACAAATTCAGTGATTTTCCTTGAAAAAAATACACATTCCTGTCCTCACAATCAGGTTGATATTCTTTCCAGTACAGGACAACCAGCCAGCATGTGCACACAGACAGATGAACAAGTTTGGTTTTTCACCTGCTTGAAAGTAGCATCTCTCAAGTCATGCTTTGGAGTAGCTATGCATCCTTGTTATATGGTCAGAAATATCCCATTGATTCAAATTACAATAACATGTCTTTTCCTGTACAGAGGTGGAAGGGCAATGTGGAAAATTGATTGAAGATTGTGGACAAATTGTTACAAAAATCAAACTTGCATGTTAGGTGGAATCTAGAGGAAGGGATGGAAATAAAGTAATTTGACTACTTCACAATAAGAAGGACTGAAACCAGACAGTAGCTTTGGATGGACTACATTTCAGATGTAGAGATCAGTTGATCACCTCACACTTAGCTCTGACATGCTGAAGGAAAATCCTATTCTCTCTTTAGAAGAAGTGCGTTTATGACACCAGTTGGTGCTTTGTTTACTGTTCCTCTTGCTCACTGGGGCTGGAACTCTTGCTGGACTGCAGCGTGATGGCACAGATTTGTTTAGTTAATGAGTCCCCGCTGACACATTTAAGACATGACAGGCACTGTCATCCTTTCATTCGCGCAAGGAACCAACAGCCCTGTGCCAGAAGCAGACGTCTGCCTGAAAGCTGGCAGGGACTCCACGCTGCAAAGCAGATGCCCAGACATAACAAATGGATCCCATCAAAAGCAGAATAACAAAGGCTGTAATGGTTTGAGGAATGAAAATCATGGTATGACAGAAACTCAAGCGATTCCCGTGTTTAATGGGTAGAAATCCTATTGTTTAGGGACTAGAAAAATCACTCCAAAGTGAAAACCGATTTCTCATTTATATGCTAAATAACATAAAGAGAGGGATGGAGTTTTAACAGTTGGTGAAGTTTACAACAATCATTAATCCCTTGTTGAAACTTATTTAAATTAAGGGTGGGGGCAAGTGCTCCGTATTCAAACTGAATTCTTTGGAATCAGTAACTTGTTTAATTTGGGAATAATGTGTCCGTTCGTCCATCTGTCCGTCTGTGTGCCTGTCTTTCTGTCTGTCTGTCTGTCTGTCTGTCTGTCTGTCTGTCTTTCTGTCTGTCTGTCTGTCTGTCTGTCCGTCTATCTGTCTGTCTGTTTGTCTGTCCGTCTGTGTGCCTGTCTTTCTGTCTGTCTGTCCATCTATCCGTCTGTCTGTCTGTCTGTCTGTCTGTCTGTCTGTCTGTCTGTCCGTCTGTCCGTCTGTCTGTCTGTCTGTCTGTGTGCCTGTCTTTCTGTCTGTCTGTCTGTCTGTCCATCTATCTGTCTGTCTGTTTGTCTGTCCGTCTGTGTGCCTGTCTTTCTGTCTGTCTGTCCATCTATCCGTCTGTCTGTCTGTCTGTCTGTCTGTCTGTCTGTCTGTCTGTCTGTCTGTCTGTCTGTCTGTCTGTCCGTCCGTGTGTCTGCCTCACCCATCCATTGATTCTGACCCACAAACAAACTCACTTATGGGCAAATTAGAATTTTTGTATTGTATAAGAAATTCCACCAGAGCACAGTGAGAACATGTTAACTCCACACAGATGAGCACCTGTTTGAAATCTCGGCAACAGCTCACCCTAACTCTACTGAGGTGTTTGTTTTAATGATCGTTATCATTAGCATTTCTAGTTTCAACGCAACCGGAAGGCATTTGACTTCTCTGGATGCTGAAAAGAGCCCCAGGCACTGAGTCAGCAGTGACACTGGATTGAAACACACACATGAAACATGCCAACAATCATAAATGTTATTCATCAGTCTGATTATGTTGTTTCCTCACTGTGCGGCCTCGTGATTGATGAGCAGCATCTCTACACACAAAACTGTGTGTAGAGAAAATAAAAGAACCTGTGATGAAGCGTCCTTCCTCTTTGGCGGCTCAACCTGCAGTGATTCATTCACACAGAAGGAGAATAAAACGTCTATATTTTCTAGTTTTCAAAGGGTTGTGTTTTTTTCCTGCTGCTATGATTGTGAAGGAAACTATATGAAACTTGTTTGACCTTTGCTTGCATGTTGAAATATTTTAGCGGAGAAATAATGATGCAGATTATGCAAACTGTAGAAATCCAGTAGTTTTCATTGTCAGAGGACCTTTAAGGGTTTTTTGCTCATTGTGCTCTCCTTTCAATCTGCTTCTGGGAGCTTTATGCATTTCTTCTAGGTCATTTTTCATGGTTTAATAGTATTAAATAATAAAGTCACATTGTCCCTAGCAAGGATAATGGGCTCCGAAGTTGTTCAGAAGAAAGGCTGCTGTTGGTTTCGCCTCAGATAAGAAAACAATAGAGGGAAACATCTCTTGTTTTTTGTGCTTAATACAAATTTGTGACCCTTATTAACCACTTCTCAGTGTCCTGCAACTGGAGACTGTCGATAAATTGAAGTTGCGCAGTTGATGTAATTTGTATGTGGTTGTTAAAACATCAGAGAGCTGCAGTGTGTGTGTGTGTGTGTGTGTGTGTGTGTGTGTGTGTGTGTGTGTGTGTGTGTGTGTGTGTGTGTGTGTCTTTCCTCTTGGAAAAGCAAAGATCCACTCCACCAGAGGGGGTGTTCTCTGACGGGTGGATTGTCCAGATTTTGCTGCACAAAGCGGATTTGCTGGCAACATTCTGCTTCACACCTGATAACGGTGTCGTCGTCCCCAGTGAGGACGTCTTTCCTGAGATCTGAGAAGAGCTGCCTCTCATCTGAGTTAACCCCCGGGGCACCATCTTTCACCCATTCCCCTGCACTGCCACCACACCATCCAGGAGGACTTTAATCAGTATTTCAATGCAGACTATTTGTTTTATTTGGCTCTCTGTCCACTGTATACAAACTGCAGTTGTGGGCTTATCCGAGTGTACCACTGTGTAGTACCTGATACACAGTGTGGCTATAAATAGCATGCACACCTTACCTCTGTGACAAAAATCTCACAACACAGAGAGCCTGTCTCATTTTGGTCCAGACCGCTATACAAATATGTGGTGTTTTGTTTGAAGGCCAGCAGTCCGGGGATCAAAAACTCAAAGCACAAGCTGCGACAGCCTTATTTTATTGTTCCAAAACTGCCGGTTTACAAAAGTGAGTGGAAAATTACAGGTTGTTAAGAGCCTTAATGTTTCAGTTTGGCTAAAAACACACGCACAACATGCTCCAGAACAATAACAGGCTCTCAGGCGTAGGCTCAGCAGAGATTAAAGGAGATTGTAAGAGAGGGGAAAGATGGTGAGTGACAAAAAAGAAAGGCAGCGAGGGATGGGATGGATGAGACGCAGTTAGAGGAGAGGGGGTTGCAACAGCGATCAAACGTGGAGTGGTGATTAAAAGGGAAGATAAGGGAAGAATCCAGTCAGAGCAATTATAGTACATACCAATCGATGAGTGTTCCTATTGATTATGGGTACATTTTCCCTCAAATCTGCCAAATCCTTTTCATCACACTTCCAGCCATCCTTCACTCTCTCCCCCTATAGTGCTCACCCTCCTCTGAATGGACTGCTCTGTTCACCTCCCTCTGATAGATTCTGGCTCGTGTGCACGAGTGACGTCACCTGCTGCCCTCCGTCTCTGTCGACTAATTGGACCCCGTCCTCTCTGTGGCCTTCAGGGACTCAGACATAATTAAAGCAGAGAGACAGGAAGTGTCAAGTTCATGGCTGCCAACCACACCCTCTTAATTGGTGAGAGTGAGAGGTGGAGAGCAGGCCAGAGGGCTGAGGGAACGTTCGGATTTTGATGCCTTGGTGGTTTCCTCAATCAGTTGTGACTTGCGCTTGAATATTGCAGGAGAGGTAAAGTGATAGTAATGAGCTTGGAGTATGTCTGATGCATAATTAGCACAGAATGAACATGCTGGGCCTTAAGCGAGGAGATGATTCAGGTTTAAATGAGCTCACGTTCATGATGGTTATATTTATGTTTGTACAAAGAATTTGTCCAATTTATTTAAACGTGTGGATTATTTACCTAATTTAGGATGTCACTTCTAATCACAACCCTCAATACTCAATTAAATATCTCATTCAGGATTTATACCACACGATTAAACAATTTTCCTCCACTTAAAACAGACTGAAGCATTTTTAGTCTTTCTTCAGCCAAACTATGTGTACACTTGTTCACAGGCCAGCTGATTTCCTTTTCGCTCACTACAAACACTGTTTTGATAAAGCGGTTTCATCATCTGGCTTCGAGGCTCCACAGTCTATTTTGAACATTCAATCAAATGGTTTGTTTTGCATATCAGATCCTAACTACTAAAAACTTGGATATTTTATATTAGATATATCTGTGTGGGTGTGTGCGTGCGCGTGTGCATCAATTGCAAATTAATAACGGTCGTGTGGATGTTGAGGAACATTTACTTTTAAATCTGATCCAGTCAGAATCACTCAGCCCCGGGGATGACAGATTAGTAGAGCTTTCAGGTGTTAAACCTTTTAAAAAACAGTATTTAATTCAAGCCAACGTAATCTGATTGTAAACAAGGTGACACAGTAAATAGGTCTTGAGAAATTTGTCTGGACAACTGAAGTAAACTTTACTTACTGGAAACCTAACTTTTTTGTATATTGAGTCTTTTACATCAGTACAGTATGGATTTGTAGAAGCAATGAACAAAATTTGAGCAGAAAAAAAGAAATTTGCCACAAACTGTGATAAATAAACTATTCATCTGATAAATAGCAATCCCTTGCTTTCCTTAACCCAGTCTCACAGCAGATAATGAAATGATCATGAGATTTAATCTATTGATTCATGTTCTGTGACATGTTTTGCCCCTTTTTTCATGTTAGACAAAACAAATTTCAAACAAATACATTTCAATTGGACTTATCTTTAGAGTCATGCGTTTTTCCCTATTAGACAGTGCTTATGCTGTGATGCCTTTGTCTTGCTTTTCTTCTCACCATCAGGCATTAACTAATTTTACTGTAGGGCCAGTCCACGCTAATGACTATAAAGATGTGTGCATCCACACTGACCAGCATTAACATTTTGTGAACAGCTGCTCTCAGCAGTTAACTTGTGTTAACTGCAATAGAAGCTCCGTATCCCTTCAAATATGAAAAAAACCCATTATCCAGGCATTTTGTGGTTGAAGTCAAGTCAGCCGACAGACGGGGGGGGGGGGGGGTAATGGACCGTCGCTCACTTTCTGCTGTATTTGTAAGGATATACGTGTGTGTGTGAAAAACAGGGGAAACAGTCGAGATTAGAGTATTTATGAAACAAAATGAAGAGGCAATGTGAAATAGTTGCATCTCAGCCTCTCTGGCTCAAGTAACTGCCTGGAAACGCTGGCTCAGTTAGTCTCCGTAGAGAAGCATTATAGCTGGCGACACTTCTGATGTTTACTGTGTTCAGTCATTTAAGATGTAAAAATGGTTAAACGTGTGTCTTGGGCACGTGAACAGGGATTCGAAATGTCCCAGTCGGCAATGGCTCCTCCACGTTAGCAACAGTTGCTACGGAGGTCAGAGCTTGTCAAAGGTCTGTTCAAACTACAGATCTGGAATCTGGATCTGGATCCGAGCTGTAGAAGCGCTGTCTAATACAGTGTGACCCAGACGAAGAAAGAAGTCCAATTGAAATGTATGAGTTTGAAATTCGTTATGTGTAACATGTAAAAAAAAATGGCCAAAACATATCACAGAATACGACTCAATAGATACAATTCCGTGACTATTTGACAAACTTTCATGAGACTGGTTTGTAAGGACATGACTGCAAAATCATGACCCAGTGTGACTTCTGGCAGAATCTTCTTCTACAACAACCTGAACACTGCGGAGCGGCTAGTTCAGGGCTGATGCCATCTTGTTTTCCAGAGTATATACTATAATGCAAAATCATTTTCAAAAGACTTTTTGAATCTGAATCATGTTTTACGTCCTTCATCTGCTCACTCTTTCCAACACTGGAAGAAGACACAGAAATGTCACTCGGTCAACTTTGCACAAAATCACACTTACAGACATCTTGTCACTTTCTTTACATCAAATTTTTATTTTTTTTTTACACATTTTTCCTTTTTTGTTTTGGAGTGAATTGAGGGAATGAGATGCAGCAAAGGTCAGACACATCCAGCCATGTGGCCGACCCCTAATGATGCTTTTCATTATGGTGTCATTCCCGGGCTGTCAGCGCATCTTTCACTCAGCCGTTGCTCGCCTGCTGCTGCACTCCTCCTCCCGAAGCTGCTGCCGCAGCAGCAACTCTGCAGCGGTTGCTGTTCGCACAGCAATTGAAAAGCTACTTGACCAAAGACAGTGATTATCATCATGCCCAACTCCCTCCTGTGCTGATCTCTGTGATTCCTCGTCTTGGAAATAGCTCGCTGTGGAACCGCTTCTTAACAACTGACCTGACCTGTTCAATGTTACCACTGAGGCGGCAAAGCGAGGACCCCGAGTTGTAACGAATCAGAATTACCCTCAAAACACAATCACGACCTCCTAATTTTATTGCAAACATGGTGCTTCTTTCCACTGTTGGCCTAATCTTTAGCGCAGTAAACACCAGATCTGTCATGCTTGTGTTAATATTGTCTAAGGCCCAATGTATGCAACGCTTCTCTGCACAGATGGCACATCCGTTGCCAGATATCATGACCAACTAGCTGCAAAGCACAGCTGCCAAAGTGCATTACAGGGCCCACTTGCTGTCACGGACCTGTTCTGCTGCAGACCTCCAGCCTTATGGCATTTAAACAGGAGCTAAGATTTCCTTGAGATAAAAAGAAATGAATTACTCGGTCCCTCATTGCTCGAGTGATAATCTTGTACGGTCGGCTGACCCTCAAATGATGGACCTGGACCCTTGTTGTGGACAAGCATTCAGAGATAAAGAAAGGTTAAGATCAATTATTTTGTTTCTCACATGACATATGCATCAATGCTCATGCTGGAGGGAGTCCTCTTGACACCAGTTGGTCGTTGTATGGATTTAATCCATTTAGCAGGGCACTGCCACTGACTGAATGCCAATCTCCTTCATAGCCCTCTTGTGAAGAGGTGACCTCGAGACAAGGTTTCTGGAACACAAAGCACCTCAACTCACACTTCTTTTGTTTTCCATGATACCGCGCATCAATCAGACTGGCAAACGCGATTTACTGGCCGCTCAGTTAATGAAGTGTAGCTTTGATGGGTCTGGGGAATCAGCTCAACCTTTCAGGTCCAAATGATCACTTGCTAATCAGTTATGAACCGGAAGGTATGGAAGGGAGTCGTGGAACAGATGATGTGAGATAATGAGAATTAATGATGATATGGCATGAAGGACAGAGAGACAGAAGTGATGGTGGGAGGGAGCAGCGGGACCACATAGAGATTTTATTTCCCTTTGCATAAAAGAGAGCAAAATGAAAAGGCTAAAAGACAAATGTCCAAAGCACACAATCCTCTGCTAGCTGTTGTGGGGATTTCTTACCTCATAAGGATCACTAGTTATGTTGTGTTTGGCTATCGATAATGATTAATAATGATCAAAGATAGTTATTAATACTGTTATTGAAATTTAATCTGATCTGTATCAGATACCTCGGAGCACCGTCTTAACAGGAAATGATAGCCAATTCAGTTAGATCAGTAATTTGAATTAATAGTAATTACAATTACCAGAATAAACAGTAAAGATTGAAGGATTTCAGAGTTCTTGACACAGAAGAGGTCGACATTTCATTCACCTTTGTGCTCATTAATAAAACAGTAAGTATGATTCCAAAAATTATATTTATTTACAATGAAAACAAATAAAACACAGATTCTAACTACCTATATACAGCTGGGTGTGTGTGTGTGTGGAGAGAGAAAGAGAGAGAGAGAGGTGGAGGGAGTGTGTCTGTGAGAGGTGTGATGAACTACAAAACAAGATGGCGGATCACAAGAAATACATTCAAATGGAGGTTATCAGAGAGCAGGAAGTCTGTCCTGGGTCTCCACCATGTGCTGGAGAACAATAGAACATGGAAGCTAGTCTTTAGCGTCTGCTTCCTGTGTGTCTCTGCTAAGGGACCATTTCTAGAATGAGTTGATGTGAATGCGATTTGTCTTGTAAAACGTCAGGAGTCGTCAGATGGTGTTCAGTTACTGTGTGATGTTGTCTTTGATGTGATATGTGTAGGATTGTGAGTTAACAAGTTAGTAAAGCAAAGATTAGCATGCAGACCCTGTGTCTGTGGCAGAGCTAACGTTGGTTTACAGGTTGATAACTGCTCCTAATATCATTATCTATAGAACCAATCACTGTAATAGAATCAACACATCTTCATGAAGTTAAACAGTTCTATCATAGCATCAGGTTTAACTAATCTCAGGTAAAGCCCAGTTGTTACCACTTCCTTGAAGGAGTTCAGTTGTTGTCCTGCTGGAGGGAAGCTGGTGTCTTCTCCTGTAGTTAGCACCTCCTGCTAACTGTGGTTGCTGGTTCTGCAGGCTGAGGAGAAGAAGATGAAGTTGATGTTTCAGGAGTCCTTCTTTACAGCTCCTGGTTGTTCCTTTGTCCAGACTGAGGAGCTGGTCGCTCAGGTCTGTGATGGTTTTCCTGCTGGGTGAGGAAAACACAAAGAAGTTCTGTGAGGCGTCGTTTCCCTGGTCCGTCCTGGAGGAACTGGTTGGTTTTCCTGGTTGATGGGAGATCAGACTCTGGGCGCTGGTCTCCTTGTCCTGGGAAGGTCTGACCCTCGTGGTCGGGTCATCAGAGGAGTTGAGGAGTGAAGGCCCCTGGTTGCAGGCCTCTGGTGTTAGCTGTATGCTAACGCTGGGTGAGCTGAGCTGCTGGGAAGCAGCTCTTTACACAGTGTTCACAGGAGAAGACTCGCTGCCACTCACTTGCAAGACTGCTTTTGCAGGCTTTTCTTGCAAGTGTGTGGATTCGAAGGTAGCGAATCTTGAGAGCTTCAACCAATCAGTGACTGGCTGAGTGCATGGGGGAAGCGTCTTTTGAGCAGATGAGCAGAAAGCAGGGGAGATCCCATGGGTCTGCAGTGACAAAAGGTACCCCCCCCCACCCCTACTGGGTGTGATGGTCAATCACATTCCTGGATCAGAATTAATATGTCATGACTGTGTATCATGACATAGGAAAATTGTCTTTCCTTAGAAATTGACAAACGTTCTGTGGTCTTGTGAGATCCTAACACTGTCTTTCACTGGACTGAGGCCAGGGGACTTAATAAAATGGCATTAGCCTTTGAAATGGCCTTTTTGGTTGCTGTCTGAGCTGCAAAATGTCATTTATTGATGTGAATACAGAGGGTACATTGTAGCTTGTTCAGGAACTGGTTTGATATTTAGGGTAACAACCTTATTTGTGACTTCGATGATTGGCAACATTAGCCTATCTGTACCTCTGCTGAGCCCCCTGCCAGTACAGGTAGGCATCATAAAAACATATTAAAGCAGCTGTCTTTGCTCAAATCTCCAAAAGAATCACACCTGGTTATTTTAATGCTTGTGGTTTCATATGAATAAATAGATGACATGTTTACAAGATGGAGTGAGGCTAGCTGTTTCCATTTGCATCCTGCTTGTACACCTGCTCTTCCACACAGGAGTGTGTGGGGTGGCCAGCCAAACTGTAAAATATGGAATCATCATGTAAATGGAAATTTAAAGATGCGTTCTCTGTGGTGCGATCTGTTTTTTACTTTTGTCCGTTCAATATGAATTGGATAGATATGCTACAAGTTAATGCTTTGCTTCTCGTAATAAATGGGACTATCGTGTCGATACAAATGGGGCTCAGGACCCACACATTTCACTCTTCACTGTCATGCAGCCACGATATTAGAAAGCGTCATCACTGTGGAATATATGCAGATGAAATAGAAAAAACAGTCAACAGTGTTTGTATAACAAAACATCATGAATGAACAAAGAGTCACAAAGAAATATCCATCCTTCCATCTCCTTCCATCTTCTATACTGATTTATCCAGCTCACAGTGGTGGGGTGCTGGAACCCATCACCAGGCAAATATCCAGATGCAGACATTAAGTTAAGAGTCATAAATTGTCCCTCAGTGCATGCTTTTGTAAACCAGACCACCTGGAGTTAACCCTACAATTGCAGAGAGAACATGCAAACTCTGCAACAAAAAGCTCCTCAGCCCAGCCTCGACTCAAAGCTGATGATGACTTGCTATGGAGTGAAATTGTAAAACTTTTGCTGCGTTTTGGAGGTCTGTTAGCCGACAGCTCGGAGCCACTGAAAACCTTCTGAAAATGTTCCACCTCTGTGAAATAAGGATAAAATACAACTTTTACAAAACACTGCTACTGCTAATGTACGAGTAGGTAGACAATAACAATATTTCCTTGGTGGTGTCATTATCCCAGTCCAGATTCTCCTCGGACTTGGTAGTTTTATTTGGACAGTCACCCTAATAACAATCCAACTTGGTGGTCTGTCCACCAGAATGTCTGTGTTTTCCAATTGTGAATCTCTATAGCATATTGTTCTCCATGCACAAGTGTGGTTTCATTATGTAAGCCAGGGGTCGGCAACCCGCATGCGGCTCTTTCATCCCTCCACTGCGGCTTCTTGAGCCTCTGTCCCACTGCAGTTCATCCCGGAGCGGGGTGGTATGGGAGGTAAGGCAAAGCGCACCCAGAGCCAATTGCATTGCGCAGTCCCGCGACAAAGAGTGGTCAAATGTAGGCGGGTCGTGGACGACACAGCGATGTAATGTCATTACGCAACAATAATGGCATGAAGAACGTAGAATTGCAGCTGCAGGTCATGACAGCGGCTCAACTGGTGTCTGAAGCTGGGAGCTTCCTGTTCCTTTCACAGTAAAACTGCTGCGCTGTGGAGCGCCGACAATTCTGGGAGGTTCATTACAGACTTGTTGAGAGTGACGGAACATTCTAGTGAATTACACAACAACTACAGGACATACTAAAGGTAAAGATACACCATCACACTCATGGTTCTAACAATCCAGATCTCCCACATTTATCTTCCATTTTAAAAATGTGTAGCAATAAAGGAGCTGAGAGCTGCAATGCATTGTGGGAGTTTCTGTTTGTCGTGTTTTAAATGTAATTATTGAGGATTATATTAGGTTTGTAGTGTTGGTATTAATTATGTTGTGTTGTGTTTTTGTTGCTTAGTTCATGTAGTTTAGTTTATTAGTTGTAAGTTGTCAACCAGCAGTGAAGAAGGTTTTGTGTGTAGTGTCGTCCTGGCATGGTCTGCCGGTAGGACTGTCAAAATTAAAGACTGATGTGCATGTTTGTTGTAAAGTATAAGCTTTTCCTCTAGCGTGCTTCTTTGACGTTACTCACCATAATGTCACAGTGCGCGGGTGTGTGTGGCGCTCTGGGTGTTGTGTTCAGTGGGAAACGGGACCAACTGGCTCTTTGAGCATTAAAGGTTGCCGACCCCTGATGTAAGCAAACAACGGTTGGCAAGCTAACTACCATTTCCGTGTGAACAGACATCGTTTTCGAAAACTCTGCTGCGTAAATGTGGAACTTTTCTGAAAGAATAACTCAAATTGATGCATTTTTACTTGAAACATTTTTTGTTTGAATGGAGTCTAAGATGCACAGTTATCAAATACCAGACATGAAAAGTTTTAAGCAAAGTCAATCCAGGTGCAATTTCTGCATTACAGTGACCCATTTGTATTACAAACACGACCAACATAGTGGTTTTGAAATGCTGTGTCCCAAAGTACTTCCAAACAACATCTGGTTAAACTAGGATCAAATGAAATAAACCAAGATGCAGCAAAGCAGGGCGTCACAGTGGTGTAGTAGTTTGTTGAACACACAGTTCAACTCTGGGCTCAAGAACCTCCTGACCACATTTTGCATGATCTTGTGGGTTTTCTCCAGTATTCTGGTTTCCATCCATAATCCAAAGTGTATCTATCTCTGTATTCTGAGGCCGGAGTGCACAATACACAAATCCCTGCCACTGTTTTGACACCTGCTTACAATTTAAAAGACTTTGGTGGATTCTTAGAAAGTATAAAGTATAAAGTAGCACACAGCATCATTGTCGAAGTTGTGCTGCAGAATAATTGTCACAACAGCTGTCGAGTATCTGTGGTTGTTTGCAGTATTTAGGACAAAGGTAAAAATGTCACTGTGAGCTAAGAGAGAACTGGGCTAAAAAGTGAACTTTTCAAGTTAAGCTCCCACTAGGAAACTGCATTATCAGCATTTTCTGCTGATACAAAAAGAAAATGTAATTCAAAGCTGACAGCTGCAGTATGAGTTTGCTTTCATCACAGAGGTGAACTGTGAACACAGTGTCCACATTCTCTTACACAAGTCTTCAAAGCTTGAGAACCTACCTTTTTATTTTGGACAAACTTGAACCAGAATGAATATTAAAGTTTCACATGTGGTGAAGCTCTCTGAATCTTGACTCCTGGTCATGCTTTTCTGTGTGGAGTGCACCGCTTTCCTCCCTGTCCAAATACTGACATTTGAGGTCAATTAGTGATTCCAAGTTGCCTCGATGTATGAATGTGTGTGACCATGTTTACTCTGTGATACACTGTGGATGGAGGTATGGAAGACGTGGTGGATGAATACGGAGATTTTAAACTAGATATGAATAGCACAGGAAAAAACATCATGAGGCTCAAAGACAAACTGACAAAGGAGAAAAGGTGAGCAGAGAGTTTTAAACATGCAGAACAAGCAGGACTAAAGGCCAATTCATACTCCATGAGAACAAGAAGAAAGTTCGGCACTCCGGGGTCCTGTTGAACAAAGTGACATCATTTCCTTCAGCAAGCTCCCTCTGGCCAAAGAAATTTGGTTCGGCTGTGCCGACAATCCGGACCGAAGTGTCGGTGCTGCTCTGTCGAAACCTGGTGCTACGACCTGGCTCTGCTAAGAGGAAGATGTAGGTGTAGGCAGTAACAATAACCAGGTATGTTTGGGTGAAGTGAAGGTTTTATTGGTAGTTCTCGGGTGTACAATAATAGAACAGAACACCAAATACACAATAATACAGAGGGCCAAACAAGTAATGCCCAACAACTAAACAATGTTTCATCTAATATAACAAAAAGGCAGCTTCTTCTCTAGAAGGCCTTTTACTAAAGTTCAACTAACATAAGTTTACTAAACGAAAGAGCAGCAAAAAAAATTGGTGGCGTCAGTAAACTGTTTGACGAGGAGTCCTGTTCACCAAAGTTTAAATAAAACCCGGTTCACACAGCAGGATAATCAGGCCGGTTTTGGCCCCGGTTCTCTCCTTCCGACAACCTTAAGGACGCTCAGATCATCATAAAAGAATCTTATCAGATATTCCTGCAGTGTGTGGCGTGTTCAGACTGCTCTCATCTGCTCAGAAGGATGTCGGGACCGCTCCGATCTGAGATCGGGGATATTCAACTCGTGTTGGATTGTTTTGGCCGAGTTCTCAGCGTGTGGTGTCCTCCGAGGGGAAGACGCTACGAGCCCGCTGACTGTTACGCGAAGCCAATCAGAAAGTGAGGTGACGTAGTGGTGAGGACACGCCGGACTGGAAGCGGGCAGGGAATCCCAAAATCAAAACAGTTGTCACGACGAACCAATGACTCTTCTTTTTAAAACGTGTCCTTTCGGATAACAACACACCACAAACGATCGCCATTGCATCCTCTTCGTCCTCCAGGTTTGTTGACTCTGGAATGACGTTTGATCTCGCGAGGTTTTGCGAGATTTCCGATCTGATCTGGGGACGTTCACCAGTGAAATGGGTTGGTGTGTGGTGAGTTGATGTTGCCGAGTGGCTGCACAACACACACGGTACGACCAAAACTGTTAAACCTGTGATTATTCATCGCCGTGTGTGTGTGTGTGGTCTCAGGTATGGGAAATCTGCTGACAATTGTATAATCCTGCTGTGTGAACCGGGCTTTACATGCAGATATTGAAAAGCTCAAGTGATGCAGAGTTGAAACAATCACACAGCAATCCAAAACACACACAAAGGTTCTCAGGGCAGACTGAACAGACACCTCCTGCACCAGCCACCATGAGGAGTGCTGCTGGAGCTGTTTAAATGGCCTCAACTGGTGGGCGGAGTCGAGCCAATCAGTAGTCACCCTCCAATCACAGTGCTCCACATCAGGACAGGCGGCAGAGGGAGTTGGTGAGGGAACCTCCTGTCAAACAGAACACAAACAAACAGACAGAGGCGACTCCATACAGCCTGTGGGCTGGAACACGGGAATACAGTGTTCTGCGTGCTTCAGCTCGCTAATGATGGTATCAGTCTTATTTTAATCATGTTTAACATGTAGCCTCATTATTGCATGAGCTCCGCAGCTCATTAACATGTCAGAGGGCAGATTTACGTGATGTACCTGAATGCATCACACGAAGCTGTCAACTCATGTGTTCACAACTGGACCAATGTCGCGACACGGACACAAACATTAAAAGAGAAAGCTTGTGTGCGTGTTGTGATTTTGGTCCTGAAACATTTCAGCAAAATATATTTTTGCACATTTGAAGCGAGAAATAAGCTGTGCAGTTCAAAAGTTAAAACACTGCTTCACAGACGTGTGTCTGCTGTGAGGGGGCGTGGCCTGCTGTCCGGGGGCGTGGCCTGCGAGTTCAACAGCTTCTTCTCGGAGTATGAACTCTCTTCTGGAGCTGGCCGCCGTCACAGCCAAACTTTTCTTCTTGTTCTTTTGTGTTCTTATGGGAGGATGCAGGGGCCTTAGTAACTGGCTGCAACTGACCGGTGGAGGCCGGTGGGAGTGGAAAAGTGTAAAATGACATGAGAACCGTTTCAACAGAAACAAATCACCCTGCCAGAAGGACTTAAACCCACAAATGGGACAACTCAATGTTTTTCCACACATTCTTCGAGGAAGGTCGTTTATATATGTATATTTGTGCATGAATCTTTTGATTGACTGCATTTTCTCCTTTTTCTAAAATCAGCTTTAAAGGTGTACAGGAGGATGTTCTTTTTCCGGGTGGATCATCAAGACTATTGGTCCTCCCAATTGTCAATCATTCTGGTGATATATTACGTAAGGCCGTCGTACGTGCTCGTCCCCAGGTAGCGTGGATCTATGAGTTTTCACTTTCTGCGCATGCGCGCTTCCAGGTGTATATGGTGAGCTACGCCTTCAGCTAGCTCGCAGTTCTCACTGGGTACTTTGAAAATGGCAGAGGGTCGCAAGAGAAAAAGTGTCTTCGAAGTGTATGAGAAGAAGAGAAAGGCTTGGGAAGAGAGAAACAAGACCAGAGTGTTTTTGGGAGATTCTTTCACACAATGGCGCTGAAAGCCCAGGTTGGGCTTCTCACTGATGCTTCAGTTGCCAAGTTTCTACTCCACAGGTAAAGTTTGGCTTCTATTTGGAGAAATCCATTTCAAATCACTTCCAGTAAAAGTTCTCTACGTCTATATAAGTCTGACATAGTGGAAAGAGTGCAAATCTTCTTGTAAAGTGAGCTTATGTGAGCGATGCCGACTTGTGACTTGTAAACAGAGCGTGCACGAGGAGAACTGGGCTCGTGCACGTCTCTCGCACACGTTCTAGTAGGCGTTCCGTCTCGGGAGCAGGGAGAGCGTTGCGCATGTGCATTTTTTCAAAAGGTGGAGAGGGTGGTTCTTTCCTAAAATTCGGGAAATCCTCCTGTACACCTTTAACTTTCAATATTTTCACACGGTCTCAAGAGGCTCAAGTTATAAAGGTGTGAGACACTGATTGGGTGGTCGTTCAGCGCTCTGACTCAGTCTCTCTGGAAATGCAGGACGATGTAAGATTTTACAGAATGTTTCAAGTCCGTCTCCGCGGAAACGGGTAGAAATTTCTGAAATGTTGCTACTGTGCTTGAGTCGCTACAGTCAAGTTCTTCTGCAAGAGCAAATGGACATTAAGAGCAAAGTTTCCTCCAGAGTGTCACGACTCCCAGTCCATATTCTGCTGAACTTGATAGTTCTATTGTTGACAGTGACCGGGACATTAATCCAGTTTGGTCGTCTGTCCATACAAATGTCCGTGTTCTCCCATTGTTAATGTTTATGGAGTATTGCCCCGCCCACAGCCCTTGCTGATCTGCATTGTATTGCTTTTGTCTTTCAAAACAGGAGAAGCATTGACAACATGGAATAAACAAAGACAAGACAGAAAAAGAATATGACTACCTTTGTATATTATTTTGTATTATTGATTCTCTTTGTATTTCCACATTTATTTCCTTTTAAGTTTGGCACCCCTGTGATTCCATATGTGTGTATTCAGTGCTAACTTGGGGCCTAGCGTGCTAATTACATCATTTTCTGCCATTTCCGTGTAAAACGCAAATATTTTATGATTAAAGTCTTGTCCAAGTCACTGTGTGTTTCTATTGTGGTCATCCAATAAGACAAGTTTCTTGTCTGCAAAGCTGCTTTATTATTAAACAGAACCGAACGCTCCTCAGTTTTTGCCAAAGGACACACACACACACACACACACACACACACACACACACACACACACACACACACACACACACACACACACACACACACACACACACACACAGTGCATGCAGTCACCTGACCCCCCCTTCTCCGCTCTAATGGTGCGTTCAGGTAACAGAAAAGAATTGGAACCAACCATTTCATCAATAAACCTTGACATTGTAATCAGCCCCCTCATTTTAAATTAAACAATGAATCATTCAATGAAACACTTCATTTGTTGGGGAGGGGGCAAATATAGTGGTATAGAGGAGGCAGTGCAAATAAATACAGAAGTAGTACAACAACAGACTACAACTACATCTCTGGGTAAATAAATAGCAGTAATAGTAAAAATGTGATAATTAAAGTGTGAGTCAGATATCAATACAACAAAGAATGAAGGTCAAAGGTTAAATATGCATCAGCAGGTGCAGGAGGCAGGGATCAGCACTGAGGTTTTGACAAAACTGTTGTAATGTTATGTTCAGAGGAAGGGGGGGGGTGTCGGCAGCTGCTGAAAGTAACTAAAATGCACCTTGTAATCTAACTTCATTACTTTTAAAAACAAGTAATCCATGAAGTAACTAAGTTACTTTTTAAAGGAGTAACTAGTAATCAGTAATCTATTAGTTTTTTAAAGTAATTGTGGCGACTGCACCCTCCAAGCTCGACTTCTCTGGTAGTTTTTAAATTGTCCAAATATAATAAATTGTCTACAAATTAAAGACGGGATGGAGGCCACTTTAATATAACACACCTGTCCAGTCACTTATAGTCTATCTTGCGACATCTTCTTTTCTTCTGTAGAAAGGAACATTTCCTGTTAAATGCATGTGAACAAGAGGTGTAAAGATCTTGTGCGAAGTGAGAACCCAGCTGTGATCATTGCTCACGTTGTGTGGGAGCACAATCAGTGGCTTCGTATGATCCACAAATCCAAGATCTTTGTCACGTTGATAATATATTTCCTTTTTTTCATGATTAGAATATAATAATGTGAGAGCTCCTGGGGGAGTTCAGGATGAACCATGGAGTTATGAGTGAGATATCAGCATGGTGTCTGGAGATAATGTAATGAGTAATGTTTGAGGACGGGGATCTTAGGAGTGACCAGCTGATCAGTAAGTTTCCCCTCAGGCTGGAAAGCGTTGGGTCTTCACTAGAGAAATGACCCGTGTGACGCTTTTTTCCATGACGGTGACGATATTTCCTCATTTCTGAAGAAAGTGGAAATGTTCTGGCAGGAATTACTTTGATTTATTGCTGCTCGACTTCCAGCCACCCGGTTCACTTCGCAGAGGAGGGCTGAAGCGCTTTCAAAACGCGGTGCTATCTATAAAAGCCACAGCTGCGGCCTGCATCTCTTCGGTACTACGTCAAATTAGCATTTGATTAAATGAACTTCAGACTAAGCAAGCCATGGTGAGCAAACCATTGTCCGAAAAGTGAAGAAAAAACCCCAAAAGCTCATCCCCCAGGGACATGCAAATAGAATGAAGGCACATAGTGGTTTTTATTCATTTCTATTGGGTGACTGAGGTAATTGAATTTGGTCTGGAAACCATTAAGATTATTTATGGCTGCCTCTCTTCAGAAGAAACATGAACAGTGAAAGAGAAAGAGCCGTGTTTGGCTGTACATCTCTGCAGGGCCATTGAAGGCCCATATGAATGTAGCGTATCTTGCTCGCCCAGTCAGGAGGGTTTCAAAATCTCTTTTCCTGCTCGTTTTGTGTAAAAATAGCGAGTCTTAAGCTTCAAAAACATCACAGAGAAAATGAGATTCTCTGATCTACTTAGCGTCTGCATTCAACTATGCGTTCCTGTCAAGCAAGCCGAATCCCACCTGGCCTCGCTCGGTGACATTATCATCTCACCATCAATACCCGTGTTTAAATTTGGCTCGTTCAACATTTAAACAGACTCAAAACGACTTCATTGAGCTCTCACATCGCAACAAAATGAATATTTTACCCAATTTGAATATATCACAGTCTTCTTACACAATGTTACTGACAAAGATTTTAAAAAGTGTGAAGATTTAATGAAAAGCTCCTGAAGTGTTCCCGGTGCAGCTTATTTACAACTGCAGTGTTTTTCATGGTTTATGTTTTGTCCATTGTGCCTCATTGTTTCTAATATTCTGATAATATCTTTTCATGTCCTGTGTAATCCAATATGTTTGTGATTTCATGTTGATGGTGCTGGTCTCTTGTCATGCAACACTGTTGTCGCTATGGAGCATTTCTATGCAGTTTTATGTTTGCACGTTTTCTCACAATGCTTGAGTAGTTTGTTACTCTAGATTGCTGTGAATTTGAATGTGTGTCTTTCTGGTGACCTGTCCAGGACACACCCTGCCTTTACCCATTGTAACCATCAACAAATCTCGAAGATGATTTGGACACTAAAGATACTTAATCCTTCATTAAGCCAAAGGAAGAAGAAGAAAAGTCTTTGCTGGTCTTTCTGCTATGTCTTTCTGATTAAATATTTAATTCATTGTGGGAAAAAAAGAAAAAAGAAAAATAAAGGCCCTGAAGTCAGATTAATAGATACAAATAGAGAAAAATACATCATAGCTCATCTCAGTAAATAAGTTGTAGCCAATCAGTGGGACCTATAAGTACCACTTCAAATTTGACATCTTTGTACCTTTCTTGCGGCTTCCGCCTGCTTTGGATCTCGCACCTCTGTTCATTTAGAACTGAGGTTTATTTAATTGTATAAGAGCATTATGTTTCTATCATATCATATCATGTCAATGATCACCTTTCCTATGAGCGTCTACATTTGGTTTAGTTTCTTGACCATGACACAAATGGCTAGTAATGTCATTAAATGTTAAAACACTGTGATATATTGTGACATATGAGAGTATACTACCCATACAGTCATTTACATATATGAGCAGGTGCTTAAGTTGACCTTTTTATGTTTTAACAATCATTTGTGAAATACTTTGAATTACATTTCACTATCTGAAAAGTCATATATTAATGACATGCTATTTATTTATATGCACTAAGGTCCACTTTAAAGTTCAAGCTGTGTCTTTAGAGAAATTGTTTTACAATTTTACAAACTATTATACCACCACTAAGCTAATATTTCTAGTTTTAACCATTAGTAGCACAGTATCACTTATACTTGCCACTCTAATAATAGTGGTTAGTAGTATTTCTATCTATCGTAACACAGTATTTGCACATTGCATTGTAGACTGGAGTTGCAGTGAATATCTGTCTAACTTCAATAAAACCTTTGGTGTAATAATGAGCAATGTTTATGATTTCTTGAATCAGCTTATACGGAGCAAATAACGAATTAGCTGCAAGCTAATTGATCAAATATGGCTCAAGCAAAGTAAATTAGAATTTCTTTTCAGAGGCTCTTTGAAGCCAGCGGTGTATTTACTCACAGAAACATCACAAATTTACAAATATGAAAGGCCAAGTGAGATAAAATCGGCAAATAAGCTCAAAAGCCAAGCTCCTCTTTCATTTAGTCTTTTATGACCACTGCGTGGCACAATGATAGACAAACTCACTCTCAAGCTACATCATCCCCCTGCAGATGATAAATGATCGCTGTTTACCCTAAGCTACGTAAACACACACGTATAGTTTCTGTTCATGTTAATACATTTCATATGCAATTCTGCTTTGACACGCAATCACTGCTGCACAGACTCACTGTAAACATGCAATTTTCACATCCAGATAATGGCCGTGCAGATTGAGAAATCAACATTAGTGCTTGGTGAAAAGAGGACGCCTCATTTAGTCCCGTAATTACAGGAAAGTTGTTTAAAAATCAATGCTGGGAACACTTTGCCGGGGATGATGGATGCAGCGTGTGCCTACTTCTTTTCCACTTTAGGATCTGTCTGACATTATGTTTATCTCTGACCTTTTTCTAACTCTGAGTTGAAGGGACAGTAATTCAAAATCATTTTTCACGGAGACATTGGTGTCAAGTAGTAAATGCAGAAAATCACCTTGGATAGAAAAAAAAAAAACAATCTCAGGCAGGAGAAAGAAGAGAAGAAAAAAAAGGTCAGTCATCTGTTGCCCAATCATTTATCTAGATTTTCTCTTCGAAAGGCTCTAAGTTATTTTGCTGACCAGGCTTCTTTTTTTTTAAACTATGAATAATTTGACATACAGCAAGAAAACAAGCCAAAGCATCTTTAAAGGCTGTCAGACAAGATCTCCGGGTCCTTTTTACTGTTTACATTTTGGAACTGTTACCAAAAATCCTCTCATGTTAAACATTGCACGTCAAAGACTTTCTCCTGCAGTCTGTTCTCACGTCTCTGTTTGGTTGTCTGTTTACTGTAAAAGTGCAGCAACGTTTCGAAAACACTCCGACCCTCTATCGGTGTCGACTGAGGAAACACTGCTGGTGCATGAGGCTGTAGTGAATAGTGGTTCTGCACCTGTGCCAGTGAATGAACAATAACAACAATGGTGGCCTCTGCAGTGTCAGTGACGTCCGTATTCTCCAGGGACTTGGTAGTTCTGTAGTTGACAGTCACTGTGGTAACCATCCAACTTAGCAGTGGAATGTCTGTGTACTCCAATTGTTAACGTTGAGAGCATATTGTTCTCTGTGCACGTTTGCCTGGTTTCATTAAAACAAAACCTCACCTGCTGGTGGCCCAACATAAAAACTAATTTTTCAGTATTTCTGCTCATTCCGACATTATTTTCCAAATGTTGCCGTGTAATCGCCAAACTTTCACTTGAAACTTTGTGAAAACGGGGCCAAGATAGATTTGCTCTTTAGAACCAAAAGACATCACCACTAACCACTTGTGCCTCCTCTCTTTTTTATTTTTTTAACAAACTTTTTAGCTGTTTCCTTACACTCTTCTATCCTTAAAACTCCCACTAATGGCGGCTGATGGCTTCCACCTCTGAGCCTGCTGGAGGTTTCTTTATGTGAAGCGGCAGGTTCACCTCTCCTCTGTCGAGTATGTGCTCGCTCATGTGGGAGTTGTTTTCTTCCTTTAATTGTTTTTCCTAGTGTTACATTCCTAAAGTGTTTTAACTGAAACTTTTAAAATCCTTTCTCGAAACGATGATAAATTCTCAACTTGATGGGAATAAAAACTAAATTATAATTAAAGTTTTGATATATTTTGAGCAAACGCTACTTTTTTTAAAGAATATTTTTTTAATAATAGTGCAATTCTGAGTGCAGCTTCTGCCCCTCGGCAGTACAGGGAGTCCAGATTGGCAACAGCGTGCAATGAGGCACGGAGGGCAGATGATGTTCACCCAACTTGGAGGGAGATAATACATTTGGTTAACATGTGTTGCTCAGGTGCTCAGAGGACTGTTTCCCACACCAAGAGTGGTATTAGGCAGGGAGCCAGACAGACGCTGGTGGTGGAGCATGGGGTGCAAAATGAGTGCTTCCACCAGCCTGCAGGAGACTCCTGGGGAGGACGAGACCACCTACTCAGCAGCTGGAGGAAAAATATCTGATCCTGCTTTCTGTTTGAATAAAAAGGAAATTCTTTTAAAAAATCCTTCAAGACCTTTAGTTTTTCCCTGAATGGGTGAATAGTTATCACATCTGGCTCAGGAAGAATTGTCTATTACATTAAAATGTTTTGAAAAGTTGCCTCCGACTCATGTGCGTGATTAAAAAAAAGATTTAATAATTTATTCAGTCTTTGACTTGACAGTGGAATAACAATCAAAGAAAGGAACAAACACCCCAATTATCCATATTATATTGCAGCCAAACACATTTGGCGATAGCGGAAAGTAAATACCTGCTGCATTAGGTTTTTCAGGAACCAAGTGACAATATTGGAAAGCTAAGGCATCCCATTACTGTGCACTTGTGCTGAATACCATTTGTTTTTAGATAATGAAGATGAATAACTTCTGTGGGCCTTTTTTATTGGAAAGGTGCCTTTGAGATGACATGAGTTACAGATGTTGTGAATGCTCACGTTTCCAATAGCTGCAGACCAATTACCCTTCAGGGACCATAAACCTGTCTATGACATCTGCATGGTTTTTCTTTAGTATCTTTATGATCATGTCAATATTAATAGACATCTGTTGTTCAAGAAAAATGTTGATTTCACTATAATCTAAGAGGACTTTTTTTTTGTTTGTTTTGTTTTCTTGCAATCATAACTTCAGTAAACTCATTTTTTAAGCTGTCTTGATGAACTCAAATATATTTGACCACTATGTTTGTTCCAAATGGGTAATTAATTTGATGATTTACTGCTTTCAATAATTGAATCATCAGTGAATCAATCCACTGAATGGACATTAAATCAGTTAATAGATATTATTCAAAACTAATTTGGTCTTTAAGAGTTTTAAAGCAGAATGGATAGAGAACTTTGCTTAGCGGTTTCTTCTTTGTGCTTTTGTGCTGGAATTATTGCTAACAAGATGACAGACATAAAGAATCAGTCTTGAGAAAGTGATTTGGTTGGCTTTTATAATCCATCCATCCATCCATCCATCCATCCATCCATCCATCCATCCATCCATCCATCCATCTTCTATCCTGCTTCTACAGTTCAGGCATTTATAAACATTGTTTTCAAAATGCATAGCTGAAATGAAAGAAAAATATTTTATTAAAAACATTTTTTTCCACAGACAAGAAAAATAAAATCATAACTGCAGCCAGTTGTCTTGAACAGTATGACTTTGAATTGGATGTTGGAGCCTGTCACTTGATATTTGACACATGTATGGATACAGAAAACGTAACTGAAAGTAATACTACTTCTTTGATGGAGTTAAAGTAGAAAGAGACAGATTCTGGGGAAACTGTACTTTTTGTTATTTCATAATGTTTGTCGAGGTATCTTGAATGATTTTAAATGGTGTTATTTATACTGCATATATACAGTATGTTTGTCAGCATAATCACGAGCAATGATATAGACCATGATTGTCAACTTGTACCACAGTTTTGAATCGGCTTTTTGACAGTTGCCAGCTTGTCAAATCCAGGTCGGGTTTGCATCTGGGCCACATGACCCTCCACCAGAGGCTGCAGAGGCCGTTTTGACTTGTCCAAGAGCCGCTGTAAAATGGCCTTTTTATTGAGGAGTTGGGCATGGACCTGCTGGGTGTCCCTTGTGGTCGGTTTGTGTAATTTACACACAGGGATGGCTACATGTGTCTGTTGTGACATCATATGTTCAGCAGGAGAGTCTTTTGTTAGGTCACAGGGAATGTTTCTCAGATTTAATACATTAAGAAAGACAGTTAAAGTCAGTTTTGTCTCTGTTGGATTTTTCCATTATCTGCTTCGCTGCTGTTTCATTGAATAAAAAATTGAGGCTGCTAGTGGTCCTCAAATACAATGTGTAGTGCTGGACCCTGAGCGCTGAACTCTGAGTGCTGGATCATGAGTACTGGACCCTGAGAGCTGGACCCTGAGTGCTGGACCCTTAGCACTGGACCCTGAGTGCTGGACCCTGAGTACTGGACCCTGAGAGCTGGACCCTGAGAGCTGGACCCTGAGCGCTGGACCCTTAACACTGGACCCTGAGTGCTGGACCCTGAGAGCTGGACCCTGAGCGCTGGACCCTTAGCACTGGACCCTGAGTGCTGGACCCTGAGAGCTGGACCCTGAGCGCTGGACCCTGTACACTGGACCCTGAGTGCTGGACCCTGAGAGCTGGACCCTGAGTGCTGGACCCTTAGCACTGGACCCTGAGTGCTGGACCCTGAGTGCTGGACCCTGAGAGCTGGACCCTGAGCGCTGGACCCTTAGCACTGGACCCTGAGTGCTGGACCCTTAGCACTGGACCCTGAACACTGGACCCTGAACACTGGGCCCTGAACACTGGACCCTGAACACTGGACCCTGAAGTGTCGCAGCAGTACGAACAAAGTATCCAACTTCCGTTGTTCAACATTTTTCTTCTGGATGTGGCTCCACCCCGACAATAAGTTGGGCTTCAGCACATTTAGTCAATTTTGATAATGGCCTCTGTTACCAACCAAAGTCATCTTCAATCAGTGTGTGTGTGTGTGTGTGTGTGTGTGTGTGTGTGTGTGTGTGTGTGTGTGTGTGTGTGTGTGTGTGTGTGTGTGTGTGTGGGCAAAGATCTTGGATTTGTGGATCATACGAAGCCACTGATTGTGCTCCCACACAACGTGAGCAATGATCACAGCTGGGTTCTCACTTCGCACAAGATCTTTACACCTCTTGTTCACATGCATTTAACAGGAAATGTTCCTTTCTACAGAAGAAAAGAAGATGTCGCAAGATAGACTATAAGTGACTGGACAGGTGTGTTATATTAAAGTGGCCTCCATCCCGTCTTTAATTTGTAGACAATTTATTATATTTGGACAATTTAAAAACTACCAGAGAAGTCGAGCTTGGAGGGTGCAGTCGCCACAATTACACATCGTTCTGGTGACTGTTACTAATATATGTAGACAGTGTTGCCACAATTACATTAAAAAACTAATCCCATTACTGATAACTAGTTACTCCTTTAAAAAGTAACTTAGTTACTTCATGGATTACTTGTTTTTAAAAGTAATGAAGTTAGATTACAAGGTGCATTTTAGTTACTTTCAGCAGCTGCCGACACCCCCCCCCCCTTCCTCTGAACATAACATTACCCCAGTTTTGTCAAAACCTCAGTGCTGATCCCTGCCTCCTGCACCTGCTGGTACATATTTAACCTTTGACCTTCATTCTTTGTTGTATTGATATCTGACTCACACTTTTATTATCACATTTTTAATATTACTGCTATTTATTTACCCAGAGATGTAATTGTAGTTTGTTGTTGTACTACTTCTTTATTTATTTGCACTGCCTCCTCTATACCACTATGTTTGCCCCCTCCCCAACAAATGAAGTGTTTCATTGAATGATTCATTGTTTAATTTAAAATGAGGGGGCTGATTACAATGTCAAGGTTTATTGATGAAATGGTTGGTTCCAATTCTGTTCTGTTACCTGAACGCACCATTAGAGCGGAGAAGGGGGGGTCAGGTGACTGCATGCACTGTGTGTGTGTGTGTGTGTGTGTGTGTGTGTGTGTGTGTGTGTGTGTGTGTGTGTGTGTGTGTGTGTGTGTGTGTGTGTGTGTGTGTGTGTGTGTGTGTGTGTTGTTTTCCGGAGTAGCTAAGTTCTATCTATGTTGCTCTGCCGTCACACATGAGACTGATACCAGAACAACCACTGTTAGAATGAACCTTCAGATTTTCAGTATCTAAGCATACACATATACCAGCATTGCTAATGTAACATCCTTCAGCAGGGATGTGGGGACGACTCCATCCTCCATTGTCAGTTGATCTCTGTCAGGAAAGAAGGCTCCAACAGCAGGCCAAACCTGGTTTTCATCTGGTGGGCCAACCTTGCTGGATGACTGCATAAAGGGTTTGTAGTGTCTTCTCCTCTGCCGTGTTTTTTTAGTTCCTCCAGACAAGCTGTGGAGATGTGACTTACAGACATGGCTTAAAAAGTCATCCCCTTCAGCAGATTCTCTGGGTGACTTGTGTGTTTGGATCCCTGGAAAGTGTGTCTGCTAAATGCATGCATTTGCATTTTTGCACACCAAGGTGATGTAGTAGCTCTCCAGCTGGAGTAACATTCTCTGAAAGCCTGCAGGAGCTGAATGAATGGGCTTTTTCAGAATAGTCACCAGAGGTTGGTGATCAGTTTCCATTACTGTGGGGTTCTCATACAAATAGTGTTTGAATGTTGTGCACACAAACACTGTCTTTTTCAATTTGAGCGTATTGTGTTTCAGTGTCTGTGAGGATGCGTGATGCAAAAGCAACAGGCCTGACATTTTGCATGCAAGCGGCTTCCAGTCCATAGCATGATGCATCACAGGTGAGTGTGACCGACTCTTTGACGGCATAGTGAACCAGCACAGGTCGACTTGACAGGCAGGACTTGAGGTGGTTAAATGCCTCCTGAAGCTTCTGGAACCAGCACCATGCCATCTCTTTGTGGGTCACTTTCCTCAGCGGTGCTGCAATGTCTCTGAAGTTGTGAGTGAGCATGCCAGCAAACAGCTGATTCATTGTGCACTGAAACACTTCACTTGCTGTGCTGACACCAAATGGCATGGGAATAAATCTGCACCCCAAAGAGAGTGCTGAACGTTGTCATCATTGAGGACTTGTTGTCCAGGCATATCTGCCAGAACGAATTAGTTGCATCAAGCACGGTAAACACTGTTACGACCGACATTTGTGCGGCAACCTCCTCAGCACTCTGCATGGCGTGGTGTGGCCTTTTTAATGCTGTGTTAAGGTCTTTGGGTTTAATACAAAGTCTGATGTCTTGTTTGTCTTCTTTGGGGGCTTTTCCACCAGAAAGGACCAGGGACTAGTTCGGAGCCAGGGCCAGAGTGAGCACCAGTTGTCTTTCCACTGCCAAAGCCAGTGATAATCAGGAGCTAAACCGGGGCTACGCCGGCTCCACTTCTTTGCTGGGCCAGAGAGGAACCAGGTCAGGGCCAGACATGTCATCAGGTGGGGGCGGAGTTATCGCTGGAGTTATCGCTACTTGCAAGGCGGAAGGGATGCGAACCAGCTTTCTGAATACAGTGAACATGAAGCCCCGGAGAGGTTATAGACAAAAAAATTAAAATAAAGTGTGGGAACGATGTAATCAGTCGTTCCCTGAAGTTAATAATAGGAGGGAATGAGATAATTGAATCTGTTCTGGAGAGCGCAGCGAGCTGCGGCGCTGAGCTCTCAGCTGCTTGAGAGATAGAATTTAGAAGCAGTTTTCCATTGTTTTCATGCTTTTCATTGTAACATCATTGTAACTAACTTCCCTTTCATGTCTTGTTTGGCGTTATGACCGCAGGCTGAGGCAATACAGCCGCTGTGCAAGGCAGTGTGAGGTTGCATTACCCTCTGCTACGACACGTTCCAATATTATTTTCAAACAGAACTTTATAATGAAGCGACACTTTTGGTTCATCAGCAACTACAAACTAAACTACATACCACTGCACCGCTAAATGTGTGAGATCAGTGACGCATCACGTTTTGGAGTGACGTAATGACGTGGCTCTCACTTGGCTCCGTTAACTATGGCAAAAGAACCAGCTCTTTGGCAGTGCTCATTTAAGAACTGGCCCTAAACTAGCTCCTGGTTCCTTCTGGTGGAAAAGACATGTCCACGGTAAACACTTGTGTGTGCTACCATTGATGAGTCCCAGTCTGTGGGCTGGCTGAGTGCAGATATGATGCCGATACTTTACACACGATCAAGCACTGCTTGACTCTTTGTTGCATTGCAACCGGATGCAGTGTGCTGGTCTGACTATAGGCTGTACATCAGGGTCCACGTCATGAACTATGTGACTGGCAGTTCTCTGAGCGCATCACTGAAAAGGTCTTTGTACTGTGAGAACGTCTGTGTACTGAACTCCTTATTACTCTCTATGGAAATGTGATGGATGTCAGGACTCATTTTTACAATTCCCATGTTCATGCGTGCACTGAATCCCAATAGTGGTGTCACATCTTTATCCACAATGAAGAAAGACCGAGAGCGGCGTTGTTACTTTAAGAAGCACTTGACTATAATATCTCCTTTGGTCTCTATTTTGGTGCCTCCATAAGCAACAAAATGTGTTATGTTCTTGTGTTTAACAAGTTGCTCTCCTCCAGTATTCATTTGGGTGGATGTTCACATTACTTTTACTCCAGTGTCCACTTTCATCTCAATGCGTCATTCATTTATGCACATAGTGACAAAGCTTTCATCCTGCTCTGTAGAGTTTATAGATTCAACACAACTATCAACCTTGACAACATCTACGTAAAATACCTAATCTTTCCCAGTGGTGTAAAGGTGCGAAGTAAAAATACTTCATTACAGTACTTAAGTAGTTTTGGGGAGTATCTATACTTTACTTGAGTTTTTATGTTTATTGCGACTTTTGCTTTTACTTTCCTACATTAAGAAGAAAAATATTATACTTTTATTCTGCTACATTTATACTGGACACCGTAGTTACAAAATAAAATATGAATAAAATTTCTCTCATCACGTTTGGAGTATCCAGACTGCGTATTCTTGAGAGGCATCAGACTGCAGCTTTCTCCACTGTCAGACAGGAAATGACGACACATTTAACCGGAACATGAGCACCAGCTATATAGTGGTAAGTTGCTACTTTTAAATTTCCCCCCAAAATTATGAATGTATGGTTCCTTGCGTGTGTTCGCCGTTTATATACCTGCCGTAAACTAACTTATATTGATGATGATAATAACAGCGTGTTACACCAGTGGTTTATGTTACGTGTCATTTTAAAGCAAAGCGATGCTAACGGTGGCTATCAATAAAACACCGGAGGGTTAACTCTTTTCAGTACAGAATGTAAAGTCACTGTTCGTATATCTGATGGGTGAAACAGTTTGTAAAAAGTACAGCAAGTGATAAACCCTTCATAAAGTAGCGAATGCGTTGCAATGAAGTTCAAAACATGTTTTTCTCAGTTTGTGAACGTTTTAGAGAAGCGAGGTTCTCACGGGACGGCCAAAGTATCAACATATAATGTAAAGCAACATGATGCATTACTGTAGTTTATATTAGTATCTAAAGTTGTTAAAAATAGCTCAACCTTAATCAGTTGTAGTAAAGTAATTAACATATATCAAATGCAGGAGTAATATTAATCCATTAGCGATTGATAAAAGTGGCTGCTTTTAATTTTCTCTTTTATTGTAATGTATATTTTAAATGGCTATGTGTTTACATTTGTATTCCATAAGGGGAAAGCATTAATGTGGTTGATCTCTGTGACGTGCCAACATGGTGACAACCAACAGCCTGAACACACTGAAAACTTTACCCGTAAGAATACCATGTCATACTGAGTTTCAATAGAATTATAATTCTTAAGCATTTTCACTGTTTTCATTCAAATTATTCCTTTATATTAGAGTGATGCTACAGTCAAAGCTGCCATTGTGGTTCCTGCATAGAAACCTGCTCACTCCATGCTCTCTGTCAGTAATGATGCCCACTGTGACATGCAGCTTTTATAGGTAAACATTATTAAATGTTCATCAAAAATATTAATTTCATATAAGTTGTGTTGTCTTGTGCTGTTTGGTTTTGTTGTTGTGTTGTTTCACACAAGGTTGAGTTCAAATGTCTGTAAGGTTTTGAAACCAACAATGATCATTGTTGAAATCACTAATATAATGTCAGTGTGGACTAATTAAAAACCCTCATGGTGTCTTGCTTGTGTTTGAATATTGAAACATGTGTGTATGTATGTTTTAAGAAGAGCAGTGCACTAATGTTTCTTTCAGACTGGACGTCCCTCCACCAGGTGGAGACGACAGTGGAAGAGGAGTCTGGTTTTAGTCTGTTGGTCAAATACTATTGATGCAGCGTTGGAAAGATCATTTTTCTATCTGTCTTTTCCAGAGGAAACGTGTGAATCAAGGATTGTTGGTGACTGTAGACGTGCAGCAAAGTGGGTTCAGGAGAACATGGAACTATTTACTGTCTGATTGACCTGGATTCTGTATGGAGGAGCAGGAACAGGCCCTTCAGTACTGGACATGGAGGAACAGGACCTTCAGTACTGGACATGGAGGAGCAGGAACAGGCCCTTCAGTACTGGACATGGAGGAGCAGGAACAGGCCCTTCAGTACTGGACATGGAGGAACAGGCCCTTCAGTACTGGACATGGAGGAACAGGTCCTTCAGTACTGGACATGGAGGAGCAGGACCTTCAGTACTGGACATGGAGGAGCAGGAACAGGCCCTTCAGTACTGGACATGGAGGAGCAGGAACAGGCCCTTCAGTACTGGACATGGAGGAACAGGAACAGGCCCTTCAGTACTGGACATGGAGGAGCAGGAACAGGCCCTTCAGTACTGGACATAGAGGAACAGGTCCTTCAGTACTGGACATGGAGGAGCAGGAACAGGCCCTTCAGTACTGGACATGGAGGAACAGGAACAGGCCCTTCAGTACTGGACATGGAGGGACAGGAACAGGCCCTTCAGTACTGGACATGGAGGGACAGGAACAGGCCCTTCAGTACTGGACATGGAGGAGCAGGAACAGGCGTTTCACTACTGGACATGGAGGAACAGGAACAGGCCCTTCAGTACTGGACATGGAGGAACAGGAACAGGCCCTTCAGTACTGGACATGGAGGAACAGGAACAGGCCCTTCAGTACTGGACATGGAGGAGCAGGAACAGGCCCTTCAGTACTGGACATGGAGGAGCAGGAACAGGCCCTTCAGTACTGGACATGGAGGAACAGCCCCTTCAGTACTGGACATGGAGGAGCAGGAACAGGCCCTTCAGTACTGGACATGGAGGAACAGGAACAGGCCCTTCAGTACTGGACATGGAGGAACAGGCGCTTCAGTACTGGACATGGAGGAACAGGCCCTTCAGTACTGGACATGGAGGAGGAGGAACAGGACCTTCAGTACTGGACATGGAGGAGCAGGAACAGGCCCTTCAGTACTGGACATGGAGGAACAGGCGCTTCAGTACTGGACATGGAGGAACAGCCCCTTCAGTACTGGACATGGAGGAGGAGGAACAGGACCTTCAGTACTGGACATGGAGGAACAGGAACAGGCCCTTCAGTACTGGACATGGAGGAACAGGCGCTTCAGTACTGGACATGGAGGAACAGGCGCTTCAGTACTGGACATGGAGGAACAGCCCCTTCAGTACTGGACATGGAGGAGGAGGAACAGGACCTTCAGTACTGGACATGGAGGAGCAGGAACAGGCCCTTCAGTACTGGACATGGAGGAACAGGCGCTTCAGTACTGGACATGGAGGAACAGGACCTTCAGAACTGGACATGGAGGAGCAGGAACAGGCCCTTTAGTACTGGACATGGAGGAGCAGGAACAGACCCTTCAGTACTGGACATGGAGGAGCAGGCCCTTCAGTACTGGACATGGAGGAGCAGGAACAGGCCCTTTAGTACTGGACATGGAGGAGCAGGAACAGACCCTTCAGTACTGGACATGGAGGAACAGGAACAGGCCCTTCAGTACTGGACATGGAGGAGCAGGAACAGGCCCTTCAGTACTGGACATGGAGGAGGAGGAACAGGACCTTCAGTACTGGACATGGAGGAGCAGGAACAGGCCCTTCAGTACTGGACATGGAGGAGGAGGAACAGGACCTTCAGTACTGGACATGGAGGAGCAGGAACAGGCCCTTCAGTACTGGACATGGAGGAGCAGGAACAGGCCCTTCAGTACTGGACATGGAGGAACAGGCCCTTCAGTACTGGACATGGAGGAACAGGACCTTCAGTACTGGACATGGAGGAGCAGGACCTTCAGTACTGGACATGGAGGAGCAGGAACAGGCCCTTCAGTACTGGACATGGAGGAGCAGGAACAGGACCTTCAGTACTGGACATGGAGGAGCAGGAACAGGACCTTCAGTACTGGACATGGAGGAGCAGGAACAGGACCTTCAGTACTGGACATGGAGGAGCAGGACCTTCAGTACTGGACCTGGAGGAGCAGGAACAGGCCCTTCAGTACTGGACATGGAGGAGCAGGACCTTCAGTACTGGACATGGAGGAGCAGGAACAGGATGAGGCTGGTCTGCAGTAAAGTCTCGTCTAGAGAACTAATCCTGGACGAGTCGGAAAATTAATCCCTTTTTTAGCCATTTCAATTTGTTTTCTATAATATTGGAGATGTGAACATTTTGTAAACAAATTGTTGATATAAGACATTGTGGAGGGAGAGAGTGAGCAAGATGTGAAGGGAGTTGAGGGACGGAGGGACAATTGAGCTTCATAAAGCCTGTGAGAGGAAAAAATATTTCTCGCTGTTTTGTCTTTGTATTTTTACTTTTGATAATTAGATACATTTCATTTGACCTACTTTAAGACTTTTACTCAAGTTATTATTTTATGGGTGAGTTTTACTTTGACCTAAGTAGATTTTAAGCAAAGTATCTGTACTTTACTTACTTACTTACTCTTACTCAAGTATGACTTCCAACTACTTTTTACCACACTTGTGGACTCACTTTGTGTTCAGGGTGTCTGAAAGACTTTCGGTCTGAGTTGAGGCCTGTTCTGACTCTGTGGCCTTGACTTGCAGCACTTGTTGTCGTGGTTCATTTCTTTGCAGTTCTGGCATTGTTGTCCAAAAGCAGGACATTTGTCTCACTTGACTGCATGACTGTTCCCACAGTTGTTACATTTTGTGATAATCTGCATGGTCTTTAGCTGGTATTTGTTGTTTACCACTGGCCTCATAAAAATTATCTCGTGAATACGGCATATTGAAATGGCCGTGGGAAGTGTTAATTCACTCCCTCTCATCAGAGATTTCCTTAAAGAGTCACAGGTAAAGCTGGATTAGTATTGCAACAACACATCATCGGTAGGGTAAAACTAACCTGTCTCACGACGGTCTAATCCTGTTGCAGATGACCTCATCACTCAGTTCTCCACAGCGACAGCTTTTAGCTCTGATCCTTAAATCACCGATGAAGACTCAATACTCTCACCTTGCTTTCGATTTCTTGAGTGGAATTTGTGTCTTTCCATTGTTTTGTTGTTTGGGGGTTGCAGATTTCACCAAACCTTTTTCTGAGACACTCCAGGTCCTCTCTGGACTCCGCCAGGATGACGACTGCTCTGTCCTGGCCGGGCACGCAAACTTCTGCTGCATAGACAAATGAGCGTTCCTGTTCAGCGGCGTCGGCTCCAGCGAAATTGAGAAGGATGTAAGTTCTAGTATTCGCAGGCTAAGTGGAGTGGGCGGCAGCAATAAAAATATCTTACTCCCTTTCAAAAATCTGATCATTCTCAGTGACATTCTTCCAAAACACGACTGAGTCTGGTCTTCAAAATATTTCCGCGATTATGTCGGCAAAAAAACCCCCAACAGGTTGTCTGGCCAATCAGCTTCTCACAGGCAGAAAGTCTGTTTTACTTCTGACACCATGTTGAAAGTTGTTCCTTTGTGTGAGTCAAGGATGACAGTCTTTTGGAAACCTATATTTAACAAAGTCATAACATACTGGACAGCTCTCCAAGATAACGTCTGGTGACATTGGACTGCACGCACAAATCAAGTGTATTGATTGGCTGAGCTGAAAACATCAGGGACATAAGTGCAGTGGCTCACTGGGAACAAGCTGAAAACGACCAAGTCCCAGAAGAATGTGGACGAGGAGTCATGACACTCTCCGCCATTGTTGTTATTATCCATCTGCTTGCATGTGCAGAAGAACCATTCAGTAGCGCCTTGGTGTTCCAGCTTTTTTTAATACCTTTTCAGTGACTCTGAGCACTATTGCCATGTGAACAGGAGCCCACACCACAAGTGTCTTCTTTTGACCTGAAAAAGTTTTGTGTCAACCTGAGTTCCTTACTTCTGCACCTTTGGTAATTGTGACTGTTTGATCCTTTCACTGAAACTCTGAAACATTTTCATGGTGAAGTAACAAGTCACTTTTAAGAATTTAAGGGGGAAAACACTAATAGTTGTGTTCAATAATACTAGTAATAACAATAATAATTAGGAAGAATGTTTTATACATTTTCCAAAAATATGGTGACCTTTGTCCACATTGCTCAAGATGAATGGACACAAACTCAGTGTGTTTTTAGTGTCCATGCTTCAGTTCAGAGGCTTCTCTGTGTGCAGCCTCCGAACCGGTATTTACTGACAACCCTCCTGTGATTGTTTAGAGGACATCTGTAAATCACAGCTGTGGAAAATAACCAGGGTTACACTCTCCCCCTCTAAACTGCATCAGGCGCCGTCTGCACTGTTGCCTCACGCTGTGTCACCCACTCCTTCAGTTGTGCTATGTTTTCAACCTGTGGCTGTTCAGGCACATATTTTGGATGAAAGGTGCTCAATGTTTTGTGATTTCACGAAATTTCATCACATGTGATTCTTTGATTTTATTTCCTCACATGTAATTTGACATTTTTACTTCTACAAGAGTCCCCTTAAAACCTGAAACTCAGATCAAATTTTAAAAAGTTAGAATACAAAATGTTTTAATTTTCCCCAGAAGGTGCCATGAACGTTGACGTTTTCTGTTACTGTTGCTGAAACCTGTTGCTGCCATTTGACATATTTTCATCTCTAAGCCATTTCACTTAACGGGACATTGCACCTGAGTGTGTCGTTAACAACCTGAGGGGTACGTGATAATGAAGTGCACCTGATTTCACACTTAAGACATGAAAGATGGTGAAAAAAAAAACAAGCTTCTTACTGATAAGTGTAAGAATCCGGAGCTTGGCGATAATTATTATCAGATACATTTTGATGTACAAAAGTCATACCGTGTGTGAGAAAATGATCTGATTCCCACCAAATGTGGTGACTTCCTAATTTGAGCTGTTGTGATTCACATTGCCTGAAGACACTTTTTTAGCAGCAGGACACAACTCAGCTGACTTTAATGTGGCAAAACCTTTGCAACACCAACCATATGCATTAATTAAGACGCTACAGATGAATTTGAAAACTAAGCAACTTTTTCAGCACGGAATCTTTTCATTTGAAAGAGAAGTGGCAAATCAAGCAACAGGTTATGAAGGTGCTGGACCATTTTTAAAAATGTTTTTATTCTATCCATCTGATCTGATGCTGAGTTAAAACCAGAGATGGCATTGCTCACGCTGTTACTTTAATACAAAATGCATGCTGTTCAGCTTGGAGTTACGTGATGCCCCTGAACGCATCACCCAAAACTGTCATCTCCAGCAGTTAAAACTGGACCAACATGGCAGCACTGGCACTAACTTTCTCTTTTATTACTAAAACATACCGCGTGACTCAATGATATATTCTGTAACATTTGTCATGGTGCTCATCAAATGTTTTGGGGGTTTTTAGTTTTTAAATTCTTTCCAGGCATGTGACGTTGATTGTGGTCTCTGCTGGGGTCAAATTATTTTTTTCTCAGGCAAAAAAAACAAAACAAAACAAAACAAAGGTTGCGCTTCAAAGTTTCCATCTCTGCAAAAAACTTTATTACAGGATTAGCTAACTTCCATAATGAAATGCATGTGCCTCATTTGACTTTCTAATGTTGTTTATTCCTTTTTTTTTATCCCATCAGTGAAGGAGAAGTGTGAACCAACTGTAGAAAAATCATTTGGCTTGGCTTGGATAGGAATAAACAACGTTAGGTTTATCAGACTCTCCAGCCACAGATCTGACGGGCGTGCATGGCTGGAGGAGCGCAAACTTTCTTTATTTTGTGGCCAGTCAGTCCAGTCTCGTACCAGCCCACATAAAGTCATTTCAGTGTGTCGTCAAATGGCATCAGAGTCGCTTATCAAACAGGCACCTGTACAGCATGTCTTCAGGGTTGTCAATGAAATTAAATATGACCTGACTTCATTTCGAGACAGGGATATTGTTCCACATCATTCTTCATTTGACCATTGAATTAAAAGAAAGTAGCATAGCAAAATAAAATATTTTACTGCAATAAATAAACAGTGGTATTTAATTAAATCCAAGACCCCCACCAAGAGACTTGAAATTGTGAGCTTCATATGAACACACTTTACTGTTTCGGCTTATAGTGCTGTGATGTGTTCAGATGTTAGTGCCTGCCTCTCACAGCCAGCGACAGAAGAGTGCTCTAAATCTTATAATTACTGTGCTTACCCCAGTACCCCAGATAACTAGCCAGCCAAGTGCTGAGAAACAGAAGCAAAACATTTTTCTGAAAGAGCATCTGACACAGCTCCATGGGGTGATTTGCCAGGCTGCTGGCACGCTGTCAACCCCTATTCATAAATTAGCACTGTATTTTCCAGATAGATAAGGTCAAGTTTTTAGTGATATGGCTTTGCAAAGAAATCTGATTAAATGTTGCATGGACGTTTTTGCCGGGGTGCAGCATGAAAAATCTGCAGGTCAAAATATACAGGGTTTTTATTTTAGGAAAAATATTGTGGTAAGACATAAGTCAAGGGTAAATGTAGGAATAACTTCATTAAAACACATTTTTATAACTGAACTTTGTTGTATGCAAACTGAAGATTAAATAAAATATGCTTGAAGAAGCTTTAGTGCATCAAAAATTTGACAGCCTGGCGTAGCAGTATACTGTTTGTGGTTTAAGCTCTATGAAAGCAAGTTGATTCACTAATCGATCTCTGCCACAGATAAAAAAGTGTTGGATAGGATTAACATGAGGAGGTTCCAGGTCTCGGGAGCAGAATTTCATACCAAGACATGTAATAGGGGAGGTACTGCGGTCGTCTCCCAATCGGAAGGTTGCAGGTTCAATTCCCATCTCTGCCTGCCCACATGCCAAAGTGTCCTTGGGCAAGACACAGAACCCCTAACAACAGACCCCCTACATGTATGCATGTAGTGTGAGAGTGAATGATTGGCGGTAGTCAGAGGGGCTGGTGGCCGTCAGTCTGCCCCAGGGCAGCTGTGGCTCCCGATGTAGTTTACCACCATCCAGTATGGAATAAATGAACAATGTAAAGCGTCTTTGAGTGCCAACAAAAGTGCTATACAAAACCAATGCATTATTATTATACTGTGTAATGGTATGATGTTAAAAAATCCTTGAATCCTTGTAGTAGTAGACCAAAATAATGATTGACTGATGCAGGAGAAGAGAGAATCCCTGGCAAGTTTAATATAAGATGATGGGCTTGTTCATTTTATAAGCTGGAAAAAACTAAAACACACTTTAGTTTGTGTAACCTGAAGGCAAAGCATTTATTTCTGACAAAAAATTTCCAACAAGGGCCATCCATCTCTCCAGCCTTCACATATATAGCAGAGCAAGAACAAAGACTAAAATTTGACATCTTTTCACTCACTCAGTCTGTTTCAACATCTTTCCTGTGCTTTATTATTGAAACGCTTCGATGGACGTTGTTGGTCTGTGTTTTCATGAATCTGCCACTTTAACAGGACTGAACCTGCAAAGTATGTGCATGCGTTTTCCTTTCAGAGACAACACTGGAAAATACAGGCACACCATTTAGTAAATGTCGCTAATTGGAGCTAATAAGGGACCAATGCACTCCAGCTTTTAAACAGACAAAAATTTATTTATTTTGCATTTTGAAAAATATATTGTTTCATTACACATCAAAATATTAGCTAAAACAGAGACACAGAATACATTAGAGGAGGAGGAGGAGGACATATTTCGAAGACATGAATCTGGACATAGTGGTGTGTTGGATGTTTTTGAGTGTAAATTCTTTTCACAATATTCACATATTCATGCACAAGTGCTAATCTCCCATTATATGTGTGGAAATGTGGAAGAGAGGAAATATATAAATTAATTTCTTTTAAGTGTCATTGGCTTCTCTTTACTCACTATACAGATCCTTGTTATCAGAATTGTATGTTTTGATCAAATGGTGGGATAGTGTTTTTCGGACTCGGAGAGCTGTGAGTATTATACTCCTGTAAGAGTCATCCACCCGCAGGTGAAATTAATGTCACGAACAAGAGACTAATTGAAAAAATAAGCCGGTATGGATTGACACTGGCTTATTTCTGTCTTAAACATTTTTAAGACAGAAATTAAAACAAAACAAAACAAAAAAAAAAACAAACACTCATCACTTCTGAGCATTGTAAATAGATGCTAACTCTACTCATAGTGCCACTGTGTTAAACTTTGACTATATCATACAAAATCATATGACAAAAAAAGACAGTGTTGCTGATGTCTAATGTTAATATTTCCTGACTCCTGGCAATGGGACAAATTCTTCCTCCCTCTCAAGAATGTGATGGTCCACATCCTTGCATCCATCACTGTAAGTGGAGCCTGAGTGGCCTCAGGAGCAACCATGGTTGAGTTAAGGTCTATCATTCCCTGTGACAGCCATTTACCTCCACACTGCACTGACTCTCTCTGATCAATGAGCAAGACATTGTTGGATTGCCTTCAGGAAGGAGGAGCTGTCAGAAGGGCTTGACAGAAATACAGAGAGATGGAGGGAGAGAGGAAAAGATTAAAAGAGTGAAAGAAGGGAAGAGGGAGACAAACTACTGGATCTCTGCTTTGTTTTGAGTTTTCAGTGGCTTCGGGATATTGGTGCTGCCATGGCTGAATTAAAGCGTGGCACAATTCAGAGTGAGATATGGCAGAGTGAAGAGATTTGTCAGCTTTTGAAAAATCTCCCTTTTAAATGAGGGAGCGTAAGCTCGGTTTTGCTAACAGTTTGGCAGCGAGTGTGCGTCTGGTAACAATGGCTATGGGGAGACGATTCAGCATAATGAAATGTGAAAATAAGAGTCGGTGATAAAGGGAAGCTCGCGCTCCGTTATTACCGCTGGCAATATCAGTGTTTGGGAGCAGAGGATTCAGGAGGGCTGTGCTGCTGGAAGGCTGAGGCGCTCAGCTGGTAACCTGGTTATGGATCATTCACCGGGGCCTCGGAGGCTTCAGGAAGACATGGAGTCTCCTGGCTTTTTAACTCAGGAGCAAGGTAGTTATGAGTTTTTCTTCATGTCTTACTTTGGCCCAAAACAGTTTCAGCAATACTGTTATCAGGAGCCAACGGCAGAAGCTAAATAAATTATGTTAGAAAATTGTTCACTTTAACTTATTTCTCTGCTGAGTTTCTTTGAAAAGAACCCTGGCTATATGACTTGTTGGCCTTAATATGTTGTAATTCTCTCCTCAGATTGAAAAGTAGTGTTATTAACACAGCACATCTTTTCTTTTTTTTTTTTTCCGAGTAGCTCATTTCTTTGATACATTTAATGCCCGAAGGAATATTTAGATTTTCCATAATATACTTTGTAGTACAATGGAAATAATGTTCACCATTGTTCTGGACACCAATCAGTTTGCTGCAAAATGTGTAAAGTGGCAGTAAATGTACAACTTGAGTTGCACTCATTGGCAAATAATTGGTTTGCTTCTTAACAACTGACTGATGAAGAGGGTTTTACCTTTGACTTCAGGAGACTGAGTGTGGAGAGAAGACAGTATATACAGACAAGCATTTTGTTATTTGATGTGTTAGCTTGCAGGAGACATGCAAGCTAACTCTTCATAACTAACCAGAACTAGACATATCATGAGCAGTGAGCTGGCACAGTACACAACCCAATGAACTTCTGATCCCAAGTCTGCTTTGCAGTCACATCATTCTGACTGATCCTTTCTGCCACAGGTATATGTAGTGATGGAATGGGGGGGCTTGGCTTTGAATCCTGGTTGCAGAACTGATGACATCTGCTGTTAATAATACACTCTACCCTGCAAACTGAAAGTTGCTGGGGTGACCCATGGAAACAGATGGCACCCAAAAAGTCCACACATGTCAAGAGATTCATGCACTTTATACTGATATTTCCCAAGAAAAAATTCTTTGATGTTATTTAAAGGATGAAGATTCACAGGTTGCCCATGGATTCTGCATTGATGCTTGTGTTTTCATGCTTCGCAAGTGGCTAAAACAGTGACTGACAGTGGGCCTGTCGCCATTTATTAATCATACCAGATTTTTCTCTCACACCTTGGTTTCAATTTTTTTTCTCATCTGTACATAACAGAACTGAGGTTTGTAGCATCTCTTCAAGACCGGGAGCATGGTCGTGTGGTGGTTGTCACTTGTCAAAAGCCTGATAATGCAGCTTAAAACCCACAAAGTTTGTTTATTGTTTAGAAAGGATCAGTAATGAAGGATTTAAGAGGCTGGGTAAGAGCACAATGGTTGTACAAGGCAGTGTTGAGAGAATAATGGCAACAAATGCTAATTTTGTTTTCGCATTTTTCTGTCAGCTGCTTCTGTTAAATGGCATCTGAACCCTGGCCTCAACTGACCATGTTATTTGAGGACTTAATGTCTACAGGGGCTACTTATAGAATTCCACAGCAATGTCAAAGGCTGACAACGTGTGTAGGATCGTCATTATTTCCAATACAAAGAGCAGCAGGAATGTCTGACCACAAATTTGACCCGTAACTTCACAATACACGTCCAAAGAGACTTTGTCCTTGGTGAAGGTGTATCGGCTTTATAAAACAATTTTGACATTGTACAACCTTGAACTCTCTGATTCATACAGAACCTGAAGGACTTACTGATACAGAATTACAAATCCTACTTTTTCAGCTGATGAGAGACTGAAAAGAGAGTAAAATGGAGCGATCCTGCATTTTGGCTAAACTAAGTGACCAACACAGAGAGTGGACATTGTACATGGGCAAAACATTTACCAGCAGACTGACACATTATTCAATGGTTTCCACATCCCGCAATGGATGGGAAAAAAATACTAATATAAAATATTCAAATGTTTCCATTGCAAAATCCCAAAACAAAAGAGCTGAGAGAGAGAGAGAGAGAGAGAGAGAGAGAGAGAGAGAGAGAGAGAGAGTCTGGAACCCTGCTGCTGCCTTCCAGCAGTCCAACCCTTACACTCAGGAAATCCTGGTGAGAACCCTGTTTGTGTATCCTTTTATGGTATAACAACCATATATTGTACGTACTCTACAAATAAGTGTAATTCTTTTTAAGATTTCAGTCTGAAACATTTTGGTACGTCAACATCTGAAGCAATAATGGCTTAAAAGTGTCATAAAACTGGAGCTTAGAAACTGTGGCAACATGTGTACTTTGATGTATGTGATCTCCAGGTAGCTGTTGTGCTACAGATGTATTGGAACAGTTTTGTTGGGTTGATGAAGACAAAAATGAACTGCCTTCAACATTGCTCATGTTGTACAGGTGTTTATATGTATGATTTCTATTAAGTGTTGTCTGTTTCATGGTCAGTACAGAGCTCTCATCTTTACCCGCAAATTCTCTGTGAGACAGAAAGCAACTCTGTTCAACTTTCTTTTCCAGTGTCTGCACAAAGTAACTCTCACCTCAACTCTTAGCGGGTTCTACCCCAAAGGCAGAAGGTAATTATTTAAAACAGTATCTGAGGAATATCTCACAGCTGAAATAGACTTGTGAGGAAAGCCGAGCCATTTTCAGATTTAGTTCTTCAGGATTCATTTTAATAATGCATTGCATCCATGTTAAAGCAGCTCTAATGAATGCAGTTTGAACCTCTCTGCATCTCTCTGACAGTTGTTTCTTTCAAGCTGCCATCCTGACAAGAAGCTTCACTGAATCCCAGTCTTAGTCTCTGGATGACCATGACAGAAACCTGTGACGTTTTGTCCAACAAGCCCATTAGAGTTCCCATTAAAAAAGCCTATTCGCTTAAAGAAATAAAAGACTATTTTGGCTGAGACATACTCACAGTTTGTTAGACATTTTTGCAATCTCTCCTTGGATTTGAGCAATTCAGTGGAGTCTGGTCTGTTGTTGTCATGCCAACAGAAGAGGTTGTTGGGTAAAATGTTGTTATTTATTTAAAATGTATCTGTGAACAGTGCTCTAGCTCTGGTGAGAAAAACACCTTCATAAATAAATCGGACAATTTTTCATAATTGCTTGGAAGACTGTAAAGCTGAGTGTTGTCACCTTGTCCAAACTGCTGACGCTGCTGTCGAGTTTCTCTCCTTGAACTGATTGTGGGAGACGTCTGATGCTCTGATTGCAGCGATGTAGTGGTGTCATGTGGCTGCAAAGTTTTGAACGGATACTCTACCACCTGTAGATTTTTTTGTTTTCCAGTTTTACGACTGTTATTACAGCCCTCTGTGGTACATTGTGCTTGCTTTCTGTTGACAGAGGCGCTGATTAGATATGCTTTTAAAAAAAAATAAAAACACACTGAAAAGTTGAGTTACTGATGAAGGCAAGTTGGCAACCATTTCCCCAGCCGCTGTTTTAACACTTGTTTTCTTGTTGCCATTTCAAATAAAAATAACTGGGTGTTGGAAAGCTGTGATGGGCTGTAATCAACTTTACACAAACACAAACACACTCATGCACATGCACGCACGCACACACACACACACACACACACACACACACACACACACACACACACACACACACACACACACACACACACACACACACACACACACACACACACACACACAGCAAGAAGGCAGGGAAGCAAAAACCCACTGATTGCTGATAACTGCAAAAAAAAAAAAACGGTTGGGTAACGACATTCTTGTGTCAGCATGCTGAGTTAGACTGTTTAAATGAGCTCTAGGTGACCCTATAAAGTCAAAATAACTGCATTCATAACTGTTAGTGTCTGGATTTATCATATTTTATTAGATATAAAATAGAGCTTTTCTACTTTATCGGTTTAGCAGATGTCTTTATTTGCAGCACAACCTGTCATTTGAAGCAGCAAAACTCAGATGAAAAACAATAAAGCTTTTATATTTCACCAATTGTCATGGTCCTGGTGGAAATAAGATGCACATCTGATAACGTCAATAGATGCAATACGTTATCCTGCAGCAATCTGCTTGTGTGACGTGACAGTCCTTCAGAGACTCAACAAATGGTACAATATGTTTTTAATTTGTGCAATCTGTGGATTCATGAGCTCCCTAGAAATTTGAAGAAACCGCTATCATCAACTGATGAGTTATTCATCAAAGAGTGAAAGTACAAATAAATGATGGGCAATCAGGAGAAATGAAATACCTTAATGCATTTCAAAGATAGGCTCTCTCAAATAGAATCAGGTGCTATCCCAGTTTAATAGAATTTCTACAATTTCTATAAAATACTTTAATAATAATATTGATAAAATGGTATTAAAACTATCTCAAGTAATATTTCAAACACAATTACATGACAATGGTGCTCTGAGCCACTAAAAACAACTTTTTGAAAACGGCTCCCGGGGTGGAACTTTTTCCTAAACACTTGGACTCCGTCACTGTGGAAACGGGTGAAAACACAGCTTTTCTGAAAAGCTGCTACAGCGCATGCAAGAGTAGATGAAAAACAACAACAACAACAAAGTTTCCTCCACAGTGCCATGGCTCCCAGCCCACACTCTTCTGGGATTTGGTAGTTTTATTTTGACAGTCAGGGTAATAACAATCCAACTTGGTTTTCTGTCCACTAGAATGTCTGTGTTCTCCCATTGCTAAGTTTTTTTTTATTTTTTTTTTTTATCCTCTGTACAAATATCCTTGGTTTCAATACAATAAACAATTGCACCAACTAATGGCCCGATTTGAAAACTACATCATTTTCAGCATTGCATTGCTGTTTCAGTGTAAATAGACATCATTTTCAAAACGTTGCGTAAATGCTAAACCTCTCTAAAAGAAAAACACTATAAAACGGTGTGTTTTCACTTTCAACATATAAACAAACAAGTCCCACTGCCTTTATCACCTGATGCCCAGAACAAATAGTCACAAAACTACAGGCACAAGGCAATACAATTGTGCAGCTTTAAAAATGCCCTAAAACGAACCATGTTCTATAATTGGCACAAAAAGAGAAAGAAAAATAATGTATTTTGTACTAAACATGAGACAATATTTTACAGTTTATTTAAACTGACACTGATAAAGTGAAAACAGAAATTAGGTCACTCTTTCTTAACCACTATGCAAGCCGCAACTTGAAATACTTGATTTTCTTCTTGCTTCCAATTGAAATGTTTCAAAGTAAATAAAAAAAAAAACCCAGCGTGTGAAACACAGTGAATCATGAATCATGGAGGTAATTTCACCTGTGAGGGCCGACACTGCCATTATTCGCAGTCTGCCCTGAGGGTGAAACCAGTTTGTGATCATCGGGCCACCAGTCTTTTTTAATTTTCCAGTCAGTGAATCCTGGTTTAGCGCTTTTTCTCCCAGACGTATGTATTTGAACATCCGTTTACATCTGTCTGGTTGATTTTGCTAGATGGCCTTGTCACGTGCTCAGCAGATAAGTGGCATTTTCACTCCCACCAAAATGAGTTGACTTGAGGTGTGCTGTGAGGAATTGTGTGCTGCGGCATTGTGGGTGTCAGCAGAAACTTGGCCGCCTCGAGGTGTTTCTGGATCGGCTCCGCTGCTCTCTGGGGCTCCGGCTCCTGATTGATGGAGCTGTTTGTTTGTAATCACTTCAGAGATAAAGTATCATGTAAGGAACATTGAAATAGGAGCTCGGGACTCTGCAGCAGCAGGTGCAAGAGTTACTCCAGACTTTGAGCAGTAACTTCATCTTATGACCGTCTCCTTGTTTCACGGCTTGCACCGTTTCTCTGCCTGGCTTATTTTTGTAGGGGAGTGGCTGTTGCTTTAACTTGCCTCGGATGTTTCTGCATCTGTGTTGGCCCAAACACTCTAAATGGGATGATCTGATTGCTCAGCTTTATGTCCTTCTGGACATTTGCAAAGCTGTGGAAGCAGTATTATGGATAAATCCTGTTTGGTTAGGCTGGTGTCACTTCAGTTACAGTGTTTGTGTGGTAAATCAATATGTGGAAGGGCTCCTTTTTGTCATGTTTTGCAAGAAAAAAGTGTTGTATAGGTTTGGTGAAGGTGGAAAAGAAGGAACATGCATGGAAGGAAGAAGCTGGAGCAAAATGTTGTTATTCCACCTTAGCAGATTTTTGTTATTTTTTATTTCTCTGCTCACATATTACCGACAGAGAAGAAGCTCCCTCACTCGGCTACGTCAATATCAGCATTCACCTTTGGCCACCAGCAGAAGCCACAGTGACACAGGAGGGACACCCTGAGCCTGAGACGGACTGATACACTCAACCTGAACTGTGGACATGAGACAGCTGCATCCCATCTGAACATCAGGCCTCCTGCAGGCTGTGCTGTTTTAAAAGATGTGACGACCTGTAGTAAAGCGCAGGACACATTCACCCACCATAGTTTCTTTTGGTAGATAGATAGAGGAGGTGCAGAGAAACTGGCAGTGAAGCAGCGACGCTGTAAGCAGTATTAGTGTGACTATCACCTTCACTGCACAGTGCCCTCTCTCTGGAGACAAAGTGAGGCTGAGATTTTACTGTGATTCTGGCATTTTTCTCTTTTCAGCAATGCCAGGATAAACAATTGGAAATAGCACAACCCAGGCTATGATGAATTACTGTAGGGATGAAGCACCGTACATCAGAATGTGTCACTGCAGCTGCAGATAGCATCCAGCCTGTAATATGTGGCCATGAGCATCAAACTTAAACTGTAAACACAAACCCACAGAATGTATCAACAACATTAAGTCATTTCAGGCTAAAACATTGTAAATCGCATTGGATGCATTGTGCATTGGTTTTTCCATGTACCTTCTTAACGTTTGTGTTCTAAAGAAGCACTGCTAAGATTAATACTTCAATCTTTTACTCTCATTAACAGCCAGTAATCGCTGTGGCGACACTGACACTGAGCAATCCAATATAATGCTCATCAGATTGTGTCATGTAAACACTTCAGATTAAATCACCCCTGTCTGATCACTCCCACAGCCTGATCAGAGGAGGTAGTGTAATCCTGTTTATGAGCCCATCAAAGTATTTACATGTAAACTACTGTCAGAGTTTTGTTGCATAGCCTCACCAAGAAAGAAAAGTGATGGTTACAGGAAACATTATTGATAAGGTCTTACATGCTCCATCATGACGCAACGACAATCTTGCTTTAGTGTTGCAGATAGAAAAAATACAATAAGACTGGTCAGATTGATTTATTTCTAATACTTTCAAGTAAAACTGGATGCCACAAAAAGTCAACATTACAGTTCAAAGCATTATGGGATGGATCCACTGACTGAATCAGATGATGCTCTCAGCCCATAGAAACCCTCACACCAACCAGATCACTAGATTAAGTGTTTATGGAAATGGGACAATCTGATGTGAAAGTTTTATCAACATATAAATGATGATATTATCATATTGCACTCATTCTCTTTTTGAGTAGCTTATGGATACTGGAGTCAATCCCAGATGGGAAACACACTGGACAGGTTGGTCGTATGTACATCTTAGTTAGGAATCAAATGTATTTTGAGAAGCAGATATGAACATTTCCCACCAAACTCTCTTCAGATGTTAAATGCTACCTTTGAAAACCTCCTGCAGAGTTGTTTACATGTAAACGTACTGGGGAAATCTTCACAATAATTGAGAATATTTTTTTAAGTAGGGCAATAACAAACTGTTTAGGGACAATTTAAAATAAATATATTTTGAATATGTCAAAGAAATCTGCTGTCTTCTAAACTGCAGATTGAACAGATGGAAGTGAAGGAGAACAAACTTAGAATTTCTCATAATGGTGTGCATCATATTTAATAGCACATTAAATATGCCATTTTAATTAGGCACTCGTCCAAGATAAATAATAAAAATGACTTTTTTCATCTCAAGTAAATCTGCATCGGAAGTTCTTATTTTGCTCTTATACATTAAGTGATAACTCGTCACGCACCTGTTTAATATAGTGTTTTAGTGTCTGAGCTGACCATACAATTAAAGAGAAAGAGATAAAAGTTTTCCCTTTTATACAGCTCACTTTGGACATTTTTAACACGAGACCAAAAACTGAACTAAACTAATGACGTGCATCTGTTGTGGCATTAATTGTGCAAACTAACTCTTTTCATGATGGGCTGAATGCAATTTGTATTTTATTATTGTGATGGAATATTGACTTGTGTGGAAGTCACCACCTGCTCATAAAATTCACAAAACAGCAGCAACAATTCATCAATTGAGCAAATCCATCACAATCTGCTGCAATAATCCAGTGTTGTTAAAACCCATCAAGTCCTGTGTTTGGTTCATTTAAAACTCACCAGAGCTTCTTTAACCGTGGACTCAGGTATTGTTGGGTTTATATTGTTCACACTTCCACAAGTAAGGAGATACATTTGTACTCAGCCTCTTTCTAATCGGATGAAAACTGTTACGTAAACACTTTAAATGGTATGCCTGACTACCTTTGGCCCAGATACAAGAAGGGGAGGCAGGTAAATAACATTTGCATTTATCGGAGGTTTCTGGAACATCTGTGAATTAAAATGACAAGACTCTCGGCATGCACATCAGTTCCACCACCCACTACCCGTATCATCTGGGCTGCATTTCATTGGGTGAGCGTAGACCACCGCTGTTTTCCTTTTGGTTTTTTGTTAAATCTCCACGAGGAATTGCTCAGATCACACATGTGATGGGTTTTTACAAGCCCTATGCCTGCAGATATTTTTATTGACTTTGGCTTCACTTTGTTCAGAACATGGAGTTGACAGACCAGCTACTGTATGAGTGGAGCTCATAACCCTGATTTCGAGGCGATCCCCCTTTCACAAGTGGAAACAGAACAAATGTTGTTGCTGTTGGGACATGAACTGACATGTTTTGTCAAACTTCTCAGATGTTTACTCATCACACACAGCCTCGTCCTCACACTCAGGTTCTCCTGCCTCGCTGGTTTTGCTCCAGCTACCATTGCTCTGACGCTCCCAAGCTTCCTCCTTGAAAGCATACCAAACAACAGAGAAGCAGAATTTAAAACCTGTGAGTGGCTTCTCAACAGCAAGGTCTAGAACCTGTGCCTGGCTCGGCATCACCCCAATATGATCCTCATTTTGACATTCATTGTGCGAAAGTGATGTTTGACTGTTTCATTCAGGTGGCAGCTGCAATGCAGAACTCACCACCCCAAGACCTCATCCTCTCCCATGACACCGATTCCAGTGAAGAACAAAGGCCTTCATGTGCTGACCAATTCATCATTTTTGCATTATTGATCAAAATTTATTTTAGTGCCAATGCTACTTTCTTTAAAAATCTATTAAAAAGTGGAAGAGATCAGTTGGCAGCTTCCAGATGAGTAAACATATTCTCAAGTGATGTCTAAATAAAATCATGGTTTCAACAGTGATATGTGTGACATTGTGCCCATTTGGGACGATGTTGGAAGATGAGCTTGTGGAAAAAACAGCTTCCATCCAGATTGCCTCTCTGAAAAGCAGCCAAGTGTCCAACATAATAGACATAGGATGCCTTGTGGGACGTTGATGGGAGCTTCAGAACAAATGGACACACACACACACACACACACACACGGACACTAATGCTCACTTTTGCCTAAAGCTCAATGAAAAACATGGTTGAGCTTTAAAGACAGTAGTGGATCTCCAAACTCACGTCGGATTGGAGTAGAAGGCTTGTTTGTGGAAAACAAGCTTTCTCAGATTAGCTGCTTATTTGTTTTAGAAAGCTGAATATGAAGGAACGTTGTGGCTGCTTCGTAATTTTCGATTCACTCAGGATGGTTTTTCCAGGATGTGTCTATTTGAATTTGTTCTCTTTTTGCTGTAAACATTCTCACCCTGACAGACCCCCACTGTGCACACTCCTTCAGATACACAGACGAACCTCTATCTAATATCTCTTTCCGAGCAGCCATGAAAGATTCGCTGTATGCGCTGAAAAGAAGGCCTGTACTGAGTGTTTACCTCACCGAGGCAGGTCAGAGGCAGACTCCAGCTGTTTGGTTAACTGAGGATGTTTGTGCATTCAGCACATTTACTGACCAAAATCTGTTCAGTTGCTTTTTTTAAAGTTTGCTTTGTGTAATTGATTGTGGTACACAGTGACCTGGAAGTGATACAACTCTGTCTTTCAAAATGAATAACGTGCACCTAGAAGATAGCAGTTTGTTTCACAAAAGAAAAGTATGTAAATGTTGTCTGGATAGTGTGGATTTGAAATCATAGTTTATCATCACATCCCAGTGTAAGCAAAGCAAAGTCCCTGGTGGGGATATTGATTTTTTTTAAGCTGTTTGCTTTAGCAATATTTTGTTTATTTGTGCTTGCTATATTTACTTCCAGTTTTATCTTTGGCAGTGATTGTCGCACATCTGTTTCCCTCCTAATCTTATCCAGTCTCCCTCATGAGGGAATTAAGGAGGCGGTGAAAGCCACCAGTGATCCAGAGCACTTTTAAACAAACTTCTCCTTACTGTGGCCTGAACTCGATAAAATGTCTGTGAAACCAGTGATTATAAAACTTTATGTGGTATTTGACCTTTTGTGCAGGAGTGACTTTAATTTCCTTCTTTTTCTAGCCTGAAATCTGTGAAAAACTTTAAGATGTCACATTTTTATCTTCCTGGAAGTGCCAAGGCATAGAGCACTTTGGGGTTTAATGTTTGCAGTTTGTCAGATCCAGCGGTGGAAGCCAATACTTTACAAACACCTACATACTAGAAGTAAAACCCTTTACTTCACACACATTTTCCCCCTGACGTTGTGCCTTCTTTTCTACATTTGACTCCTGACATTTCTGTCACTTTTTCTAGTTTGCATTTCAGAGTAAATGTTGTTTCCCTCCCATATTTTAGCGGTTGGGTAGTAACTGTAATATACAGAAATACATGTCCTTTTTTGGTCTATTTGATCTGTGCAATTTATGGAGGGCAGTGGTACTGGGGGCGGTGGGGGGGGGGGGGGGGGGGGGGATTATGTGTACTCGCCCTCACTGCTTGATGGAACAGAGAAAAGGTGTCTGTGAAAGGAAAAACCTCAAGCACCATAAATGAAAGTGGCTATGAGAACACTGATAACCTGCAACTGGTGAATAGGCTTCACTTATATCACTTATATAGGATATTTAAACTGCTTCAGCAGTCTCAAAGTGCTTTACGCTGTTAGTCACATTCACTCACTCACCAATGGCAACGACTGCCACGCAAGGTTCTCAACTCCATTCAGAGCAATTTGCAAAAGGAGGCTGTGGAAAATGGATAGGTTGAGATGGACGCGACCGACTCCATCAACGGAGCCCCGGCCATGCCAGTAGAGCAGCAGTTCCCCCGCCTTGGCTGCGGCTGCCCTTCGCAGGTGACGAGAGAGTGAAATTGGGTTGCTGCTTTCCTGGAGTAGTTTTTTGCTGAAGGCGCCTCTTGATGCAACCTGAGCAGTTGACGCTTTAGATTCCACAGTGGTGACATGTCAGCAGTAGGATTAAAACCAGTGAGCTTTTTGTTACAAGTTGTCTAAGTCTCGGAGACCAGCCACTTCAGGTGGTAAAGAACCAATTTATCCACCTTGTAGAATTTAGTACGGATATGAGAAACTACCCACCGGTTATAGCGTGGGCTTGACTGAAGGCATAGTAGATTTCATTGGCCATTTGAAGGCAATAGATTTAAAGCAGTAAATATTAATATCTCTCCAACAACCAAGGTTTTGTTTGAAAGGACTGTTTGATATTTTGAACTCAAGAGGCAGAAACAGCAGCTTTTTACTTTTGAGTTCTGCATTGGGCTAACTTTCCAAGCAGCTAAACATTTTCTCCAACAAACCCCACGATTCAGATTCAGGTTAATGAACGTGATGACCCGTGAGTCACCGTTCACTAAAGTGACTCGCAGGCTTTGAACGATTCGTTCAAATTCGATCATCACTGCTGTGAATTATTACGTGAGAACTGCTTGTACATTTAGCTCCTCTGGTCAGACCTCCGTAAACAAAAAGTAACTTTGACCTTTCTATGCTTTAAATATCAATGCTTGTTCAGTAAGGCACTGTGTAATGCTGGTTAAAGCCCACATATTGAGTGTGAAGAGCTGTAGTCTGAAGCATACGCTTTTCTTTGACATGTATGTAAATACACTGCAGACTGTTGGCAGTGTGAAGCAGAGCGACAGCTGTTTTATTAGTTGCTTCAGCGTCTGTTGCATTTTCCAGCATCATGTGTGTGTTCACTTTCCTAAAGTGTAGATTCCTACCTCCCATTCCTAAAGGTTTATTTTTTCTTCCAAGGATGCTGTTGCAGTGTGCTTAAAAAAAAAAGAAGACATTTGCAACTTAAAGAGGGAAGAAAGAAAAATTCCACAAAATGCATCAGGTCCTATGGTTCCTGTCAGGGCTCATTTATTTGCCTCCCATGCTTATGTGAGTCCTTGCAGTCTTCTCTCCATGTGAATTCTCATCGACATTCACGTTCCTCCTCTGCCTGTGGCTCTGCATCTAAACACCCTCCCGGAGGGGCTTGCTGTCTGCATTTCAGTGCACCCCTCATTGATTTGTCCTCGGCTGTGAGTTGACTTCCACCTGGGTCAACCCAATCTGAATCCCTTTTTAGACCACAGGCTTTAAGTCTCTAACTGTTGAAATACCCCCTCTGATTATTGTTTTAGCCTAAGGATGCAAGAACACTGTGATTCAATAAAATTGTCTGTGAAATAGCGGTCTCTATTTTGGTGCTTCCTTTTCATCCGTCAAAACTTTACAAAAGCAAGAGGAAGTAGGATGAAGAAAATGGGAACATCAAAGGCCACGTGTCTTGTGACTCGTTTGGTGTTACTAAAATTACAAACTGATTAAAAAAAACCTAAGAAAAATATTGCAGTCCCTTATATCAGATCAAGATGTAATTGGATGAATTATTACTGACTGAAGTACAGTTAAAAATAGTCCATCGAACATTAGCCTGTGGCAGGAAGGAAACTGTCAACAACACAAGGCGGGAGGAAAACTAACAACGGCATGTCCACAGCCAGAGTCTGTCCTTTAAATGCCTTTGTTCCACCTCCCCTCTTCCCCACGCTCAATCTTTCACTTCCACACATTAAGCATTTAACATCAAGCTGGCCTGACCACGGCTCCCTGCAGGTGACAGATACTCATGCAAGTTGAGCCATTGTTGTTGCATGCCTGTATATCAGCCCACTGTCTTTTGATGGATGTACTCTCAGTCTATGTCTGTTAGTGAGTGGTGTACAAGCACATGATTCACTCCTTAATTTCCACTCTCTGTGAAAGTCTCCCGAGAAGACCTTGTCCATGCTCCCCAAGGAGCATCGCCACTGCACTGGACAGCTCCTGCTGTGCTGCAGCTCCAGTGGAGATAATCCCCCAGTCAGCAGCCTGTCTCTTGATCAGATGTCAACTGATGCCAACTGTTGTGTACCTCCCGTTTACACTCCCACAGCGCTGTCAGCAAATGCTCATCTCGCCATTTTCTTGTGCTCCTGATTTTAGCACAAAATTGCGTGCCAAACTCCCTGCATATATTAGTGTTCCTCAGTGTTTGAGGCATGAATGTAAGCAGGTTTGAGTGAGTTTGGCCTCTGAATGCTTGGATTTAAACCAATAATCATACTTTGAAAAATGTCCATGGCTTAAAATAGTCTTAACGGGAGGCAGAAAACAGTTTCTACATCTTCACTTATATCTTTTGTCAGGCACATCGGCCCAAACTGGTACAGTTCTGTTGGAGCCACAAGGTACATGCTCTTTCAGCAGGTTTTGGAGTTCCCCATTAAACTAATATATGAGGAAGCCAGAGTACCCAAAGAAAAGTCACACATGCATCAGTCATAAAGTATACTGTATGTAAACTTCACAATCAATGCCCTGGACTGCAAACAAAAATGCGTCTTTGCAACACAATAAAGAAAAAAGCCATTGTTTACCACGGTGCAATGCAGTGGGCTCACGTATGCTGTGTAAAAAAATAGTCATAAAGCAACATGAAGTTAGTTTGTGGATTCAGGTCAATTCAGCTCTTCTTCTCAGCAGATGTCTGAAAGCTTCCATTGCATATGAAATCTGTCATTCATACGACCTCTATATAGTATTTTCAGCAAAATCATTATTTTTGTGACACAAAACTATTGATACACAGTTTCCTCAAAGTTTATGTCACAGGCAGGCGATTCTTTGTGGAAATACTAGGACTGTACCATGTTCCTTCTGCTAACTGTCTTGAATTCTTGATACAATTAAAAAACGTCATCTTTTAAAATAAACTCCATCCATTATTTTTCTCTCCCACTTCATCTAACCAGAACAATGCAGCCAAAAGAACCTAGAATCAAGAGTCGGCAGAGAAGCGCAAGGGGAAACGTGCAAACTCTACAGAGAAAGGCCTCAAGCTCAATCCGGACTGAAACCAAGGACTTTCCTGCAACTAGGCAACGGCGCTAGCTACCGCACTGCTGTGTGATCCAGATTATCATTATACACTTGCCGGATTTGCAATACTCCCATGGATAATACATACACATACAAAGTCGATCGTTCAGATGTCATGAGACTTCCCTTCAAGCCTTAATTGGCACTGCAGTTGTGGCGTCACAGGGAAAGGCAAGGAATCTGACAGTGAGGTAGCTTTGTCCTCTGCCAACATGAATGCAGAGGATCTATGCTAAAATAAATCACAAGATAAGGGGTATTGTTGACCTCCCCCTGATCCATGTGTAAATTGGATAAAATATTATGATGTCACTTTGCCTTACCGTGCTGCTGTTAAGTTCATGTTTGGGTGATTCGTCCTGCATTGCTGCACGCCATTCTCAGTGGAAGCTGAGTCTTTGTTGACAGATGCCACCAGCAGCTGACTTACATCATTGCACTGAACACACCCATTACAGAGAGGAAGGTAATTGGATTCACAAATCAGCTGACAGCTTCAGGTTTATAGTGGCATTGGGCTTTATGGGCAATATTTCAGGCACAGTTGGGCAGTTTGTCAGCGGTAGTTTGTAGGTAGCAAGGAACAAGAGAGAGCAGAGAGGGAGCATCAGCATTCTTGTTGGTAGAACTTTGTCGAAGCAAAGAAAAAAACAAACAAACAAAACAAAACTAATCATAGCATCAGTGATGAATATCTGTATCTGAAGAAGTTTCATTCATTGTATAAAACAGTAATTGTTTGTGTGGTTCACAGTTAAAAAAAACTACACTGATTGACTCAGTTGTCTAGATGAAGTTCCTATAATGCCACAGGGTGTGTGAGCCATTCACTTCTCTTATTGGCGCTGCAGAGACCCGCTCTGACTGTTGACAAGGACAGAGTTGGGAAGATGAAAGACATCAGTGGGAATATCATCCACAGAGTTTTTGTACTTTATAAAACCCGAGGCCATCTGAACTGAATGGAAAGGTCAGAACATATGGCATGGCACAGTATGAGATGACCCTTTTCTCACTCCATCTCTGTCTTTCGCTCTCTATTACGCCACAATGAGCAGCCTGGTCTGGCTGCCAGAGAAATACTGGTACTGCTTCTCCCGGGTCACGGGAGAAGAAAGTGCCTTGATGTAAGAACTGGCAGAGTCGAGCTGAATGTTTACAGATTTTTTTCTGAATACTTTGTCTCTCCGTGCTGCTGACACGAGCCCAAACCGGAGCCGCCAGGGCAGGGAGAAATGAGAATTAATTGTTTACAGGTACAGAGCGTAATACCTGTGGCCTGCTTTCCCGAGTCCCCACTGAGTTTCCATTGGAAAGAATCTGTTACTTTGCTCCTCGCAAATTGGTGTGAGTGTATTGGTCTGCTCTCTGAACTCCAAAAGAGATCCAGACCACCTCCCACTATAATGGGCCACCACACCCTGAAATCAGGCCACTCACTCGGCCTAATTGCGTCTGTAAACAACCCCACAGTGATAGGGGCCTTCTAGGACTGGTGATGCTGATACGTCAGCTATGAAACCTTCTTTGCCTCAGTCTTCCAGCATGCCTGCCTGTCGTTTAGAAGCATTTTATTGTTTTGTGGAAGGATGGTTTTGGAGACGGATTTTGTGAAAACGTCAAATTTCAAGCTCTGAGAATATTACTTTCTTTAGTTGGTCCCGTCGCGAGTGTTTTCCCTTCTTCAATTTCTGCCTGTCCTTGCGGTGAAGATTGGTTTGTGACAGTTTCAAGATGAATGGCTTGTGTCCCATGGAACATATTTTATTTTGCTATGTCCAGTATATCATGCCAATAAATCAACAGTATGTGTGTAACCTCCCCCGCCATTGCCAACGGCGCTCCGGGTGTGCCAGATTTGGTCAACAACTGAATGATAGATTCCCTTTCTGAAGGCCACAGGAATATGTGGGTGCTGCTGGACTGATTTATTAAAGACAAAACAGTATGTGAGTGTAGGAGTTTTGTTACTGATGGGGCTGTGAATGATATCTGCTGTTGCTGCTGGCACATATGGAGGGGGTGATGTCACTGTATGTGTGCATGCGGCCATCTGATTGGATGGACTGTCGAAGTTGATGCAAATGCGGCAAGATACAAAAAGCGACCAAAGCACTCCTTCCAAAGGGTTTTTCACTCCCAGCAAAAGGATTTTTACCTCCATAAACAGTCAGATAATCTCCTCATCCATACTAATCTCTTCATACCTTGTTTTTCTGTAAGTGTTTTAGTGCAGCAGCGTCACGTATGGGCTTTAATCCTATCACGACTATTTCTATATTTTTGCCTGCAGTCATTTAGTTGCTTGCAATAAAATCAGAGGAGAGGATTCATGCACTTAATTAGACATAAACTTAATATATAGTGCAACCATAATTGCATGTCTCAGAAGCTCTCCTGGCTTTATCGCATTTTGCCCAGTCAATAAAATATTTAAAGCTCCGGATTGTTTCAGTTCAACTTGACCATATAATGCTGTCCCATGCCTGCACATCAAAGCGCTCATTAGTGAAAGTCTACTCTTATCTCTGCACGACATCTGCTACATGGGAATATCTTTAGGGCTCCTGCATATACAAAGTACCGCAAATGTGTCTATCTGTAGCTGCAGCTGCATCGTGCGGCCACATATAGGCTCTTCACATGAATGAGAAGAGGTACGGCTCCGTGTGGTTTGCAGGGCCAGTTCTTAGATACTATACGATGCAATTAAGAGTATTATTGATGTGACATTATTTTTCCATTGTTCTGAAAAAAAAAAACTAAAAGTGCACTCTTGTTTGTGTGCTTGAAAGAGAGCCAGAGAAACAACGGGAGAGACAAAGCTCAATTGTCGGTGGAACAAAACTGAGCTCCGTCCATCTTTTCACACACACACATCTTCATCCTGAACTTAATATTGCAGCTAGTATTGAAGGCTCACATCGCTTACTCCCGTGGTTCATCAGTATTCATACAGCTCCTTACATTCAATTAGCTTAGTGTTCGACGCACACACCCACTCACCATTCTCTGGATGACCTTCAGATTGCCATATGCCTGCATAAATACTGTAATAGCTGTATATTTTAAAGAGCACTGCTCAGGTTCTGACAGTTTCATCAACAGTGGGATTTTAATGTTTTTGTTTTCCTGATTCAATACATGTATGAATACATTTATTGGTGCAGCAGAGGAAGACAAGGAGTTTGTACAGGATGAGTAAAATCGGTTGATAGCAGATCCACAAGTTCTCATTTTACTCGCCACAAGCAACAATACCACCTTTAACCATTAAAAAAAATGTATTTAAGATTTTCCCTGGTTGTCAAGTGGATTCATTGTTTCACCTGTTTCAGTTACAGTTTTAGCGTAAGTGAAATTGCATTCAGAATACTAGTTGAAAATACTTCTAATATGGAAAAGAGAAAAAGTACACACAGCGAACCAACCCTTTCCTCAATTAAAAGTGAAAGTCTTTCCACAATGGAAGTAATTTAGCTTCAGCATCTTGGTCAAGGACACTTTGACATAAGGACAGGGCGAGATGGGGAATTGAACTTGCAACCTTGTGAATAAGATCCCATTTACTTTTAGTGGGAACTCGGTATTTTTGTGTTCTTATTGGGGAAAAGTTTTGCATTTACATGACAACGTTGTGAAAAGTGATGTCCTTTTGCACGGAAACTGTAGAAATGCAGAAAATTATGTAGTTCGCATGTTTTTATAATGAAACCACACATGTGTATTTGGAGAACAATACGCTATAAACAATAAATGGTGAGTACAAAGATATTTGCATACACACAGATGATGAAGTTGGTTGCTATTATAGGCGACTCTATAACTATAAATCTGCCAAGTCCCATTGTTGTTATTGTCGATCTACTCGGAGAAGAATCATTTATTAAGGCTATGGTGCACAGTAGCAGTGTTTCAGAAAAAAAGTTGTGCTTTCTCTCGTTTCTATGGAGACGGAGCATTTTTGAAAAGTTGAGTTTTCAATGGTTGGCACTGTTGTTGTGTAAACAGAGACCCAACATGTTCGGTTTTCACTTGTTGCTGTAAACTGGGCCTCAACTGCTTTGCCACTTATTCTATAGATTCATGTATCAACTTTTGAGAGAAACATTTGAAAGTATTTTGTTATGGGCTTGTTACCATATTGAAGCCTGCTAGCATGACAACTCTATTTATCTTATCTTAAATGACACAGCTATTTTAACCCATTCCAATAAACACACACTGAGTAAACCAAATAACCTGTTCTGTGCATACATTTTGCTTTTAAAAAGTGTAACACTAAAGGAACTGAGCTCCTCTGGGACGGGAACAATTGAACGGCTACATAATGAGGAGGACTACCTCCAGAGCGGTGGCGTTCAGAGACCAGCAGGGCCACACTGATTTATTACATCACTGATATAATAAATGTTTGCTGTATTTCTAGGTCATTTGCCCACTTTGGCTATAAAACAGGGCTTCTGACAAATAGCGCACGGCTTACATTGATCATGGGTATCAATAATGAGGGACATTTACTGTTGCTTATTAAAAGTGCAGAAAATATTTCATGGGATTTCTGACAGTGATTGATGCAACGCCGTGTTGCAGTCATATTACCTTCTTTGCTGCCCTGAAGAAAGATGAGATGACTTTGAAGATATTTTCACAGCCTGGGTGTGATGACATGCTATAATATCAGTAGCGAGTGCATACTGAGCCTTCATGCTGTGGCAGTGTGCCTTAAAGGTGGTGACAACCCTTTCCATTTACACCGTTTGCATTATCGGGAGATTTTTTTTTCTCTGCAGCTCACTGTAATGTGGCTGTTTCTCACTCTCAAGCCTGTCAGCATTGACAATAATACGCTTGGCATTCAAGAAGACACTGCCATGTTGTCACTTTGACAAATGGTGTGGAGCTTACACTAATGTTGTTCTGCGAGGAAACACAATTGACAGACTGATGGTTTTATTACTCGTAAATGTTCAAATTGGTGAAAAATATAAGCTTGAGTAGTTCAACAACACATTTCATTAATAAAAGTGACGGAAAGACTTTGAGCATGACAAACCATGTTCCATTCTCACACAAACACAAACACTAAATATCACATAAGATCACTTGGCTGAGTGAATTTTAAGCCCCGTTTCCACCGCACAAAAATGGCTGGAATGGAATTGTATGGTTCAGGTGTCCATGGCAAGAATTGTTGATGGTACTGAAACAACCGCTCCAAAGGTTGACGCTTTTCCGTCACCCTTCCGTTGGGCTGCTCAGATCAATTGAATGGTCCGGTTTTGAGGACCCATCTGCTGATTGGTCAGTGATTTACTACACGTCCTCAACATTGTAATATGTCCGCTGTATGAATCCTCTGTTGTTAAAATAGTCAGATTTGCACTGGTTGTTTTAATTTCTTTTCTGTTTGCAGCGCAACTTTCATGTTGGTCCCGAAAGAGAAGACGCAAGGCAGGGACCGAGACCGGGATTCGGGCGCAGATGGTATGACCGGAATCAAAAATCAAACTGGGACCTATGAGGCAGCTGCGGATAACCGTCGGCCAGCTCAGAGCAGAGTCCGCAAGTCACGTCGCTGGCCGGTGCTCTGGAGCTCCGGAACCTGCTGGTGTGTGCGGACATGGACCACGGTGCGCCGGCCAGCAGCTCAGGATGTGACGTGATGCAACGTGTCGATCGGACTCGGACCGCATCCACACTCGGTGCGCCGGGACACCAGAGCTGCTCCAAGCCCTGGTGTAGGTCTTCACATCGCGTCCGCACTCTCGGCCCCAACATGGAAGTTGCGGACTGGCGCCGACCGGCTCTCTGTGCTCCAGTGTCACGTCACTGGGGCGGCATCACAGCGGCCGGCTGGCCGGCTTTCGCTCTCTCGGAACCAACACGGAGGTTGCAGCTGCAGCTCTGTGGCTGCAAAAGAAAAGAAAAAACAGTAGTGCAAAGCGGAGGATGTAAACAAAAACAACAACAATAACAACAACAACAACAACAACAGAGGATTCATAAGACCCAGATCTGCTGTCCTGAGATGAGTGTTCTCAACCCCGCCTACATTTTTAACAACACTTTCTGCAGAGGAAATGCACAACAGATTTGGGTCTGGGAGTTTTGCTGTACTGCTCCTTTCCATCCCTGCACGTTTTGTGCAGTGGAAACGAGGCATAATAGTGACCTTAGTTTCAGAACCAAAACAAAACTGAAACTATGACGCATTGCTGTTTCGATGACACAATCTTGGAAATAGAAATGGTGTCATGCAGGGCTGTAATCTTTCTATTTCTTTGTCAAGATTGTCACATGATTTTTAGGTGTGGAGAGCTGGGTTCCATGACTCATTGTTTTTTAAATTTCTTTCCACTTAAAGGTCTCTCCTTTCTAAACATGCCCGCATTGACCATTGGCTTACACCAACTCTTGGTTGGAAATACTATAAGGTTTCATATGAAATGCAATGAGACAAAAAACAACTTTCAAACAATGAAATTAAAGCACTTTAGAGCTGCAGCTGAGCATTTCCCCAGAGCATTGGTTATGCAAAATTATATCTTATTGTTTGAAATGAGACTTCTCTTATATTGTTTTTTGTTGTTTGCAGACCCTAAAGACGCTACACTGAGCTTGTGATTTCTTTCAAGCGAGTTCTTGGTGTCTGAGTGTACTCCGGGCTTCAAATATGTTCAGTAAAACTTCCTTCACTGGGAATCCCATCTCTGTACATGCCATGAACCAAAAGTGTTTGAAACACGTTAAAATACTTTCACTCATTGGCCACTGATAACAACAGAAATATTAGACACAATGAATGAATGACTGGTAATGCTTACAGCTTCATGAGGAATGTCTACCTAATTAAAAAGTCAGTGGACCTCCAGGAAGTGGATGCTGGCACATGGGTTGCTTTCTCTCAACTAATCTCTGTGTAAGACCACATAATTAATGGTGCTGTGGCAGGGGATCCCACAGCCTTTAATGGAATGGATTCAGCTTGTTTACCCAACTTACTCCTTGTCCTGTACTTTCCTAATGAGGATGTGGACAAGGGCAAGCCATCACCATGGTTATCAGACATCCAGGGGCTGTGGCATCAGTCAGGAGTTCCTGGTCGACAAACACAAAGCTCAAGAGAGGAATGATGGTCATGAAGTATCTCCTTAAGAGTAAAAACGCACTTGTTGTGGATCAGATTAGCAATGATGCGGAACTGCAATTAGACGAGGTGGCCATTTTTCAAAGAGAGAAAATGCATCGTGAGACGGTACTCTAAGTTTTCGGCAGGATTTACTGATTTTCAGGACTGACTGAAATGGTTGGCACTGGATATGTGCCAACCATTTCAGTAAGCGCTATCACACGTGTGAAGACTAGTAAGGGGTACTCTACCTCAAGACATCTTTCTGAGATTGCATAAAAGTGCAAGGATACAGGATGTCCCTGGACATTCAATTTTTGACCATCTGATATAAAAAAAGTTAGGTACGTTTCAGTCATTACACAATTTTGGGGGGTTATTCAAGCCAATCAAATTGACAATCCTGAACTAAACTTCAACTAAACACTTTATAGTATTGTTATAAGCTTCTAGTATATATTATAAGCTTATTACTTCTACCTTCAAGTGCATCCTTGCATTTTGCAATTTTGCTTGAAGTTGCTATTTAATTGTGACATATCTTTATTGTTTGAGGTAAATGCACTAAGGTCATTTAAGACCATCAAATCAATATAGAAGCAAACAGCAGCTCCTTCAGCACAGTATGGATTATCAATAATTATGTGTCCTTCCGTCTTCTATACCCACATTATCCAGACTAGGATCAAGCGATGGATTATCATGAATCATTTATGCAGGCAAAAGGAAAAATGTCTTTACGTCCGCACAACTCTGTTGACAAGTGACAAGTTTATTTCCAGAGTGCCATCAGCTCCACCAATTGTACATGTGAGCCTGCAGTTAAACAGACCAGTGTGAGGATGAGATATGTGCCCTGGGCAGACTCACTCCTGTGGGGACCTCACTGTCCAAATCTCCCTGCAGAGAAACTAACTGACAAAAATCTTTGAAGAGACAAGCTGTCGGATGCCTCCCACATTAACCCTCAACTCGTCAGAAGACAGAAACCCCTCAGACCTGTAGAACTGAAACATATGAGGAAAAGGAAAAGAAGCATACACATATCCCCCGAGGCTGGTAATAGCCTGGATGTTACAGAGATGGGCTGCTTTCTGGGGAAAACACAGGTGGAGAAAGTGAACGAGAGTCCGTCTTCCCGACCACAGTGGTCACTACTAAGACAGCCTAGAGGAAGGTTATTTTTCCCGATTCTTCAACAGAGTTGCTCCGTGGGAAGCAGTAGGCGAGAATAATTGCTCTGGGCAAATCCCATGTGTGAATACTTATTATTACACTGCATAGCTATAACTAAACATCGATGTGCACCGAAGAGCTTTCAAGCTAGACATGGAGAAAAAAAAAATCTCACAGAGCTCCAATACATTATTGAGATGTATATAAATCACATAAGTTTCTTTTTTTATATTTTAACTTGGATGTCTTCTAATTAGTCTTTTTCTATTTCTTTTCATCTAAATGCATTGTGCATTTCGTGTAACTGAAGCCTTCAGTGCCTTGTTAAAATATTATTGCTTCAAACCTGTTTTAACTATGCTGTAATAATCACCTGAGACCAGAAATGTGCCTTCTTTTATGCGAGTGTGCTATAAATAGTTTGAGAGCTTTGATTCAAGTCAGTACATATTATCCAGATAATCTTATGAAATGCTATTTTATTTTTAAGATTTTGTTTACAACTTGAACATATAGGATGCAGTACAATACGTGGTAAAGTGAATTAGATGGGATTTCTGAAGAAAAATATTTATTTTCTTCAATTTTAGAGTGTAAAACATACACTGCTCCTTTTAACATTAGCCTATAGACTTCCGATGATGACTTTATAGGGCTTTATTATATTTTTTGTGAAGAAAATTCACAATTTTTATTGTTCACATTTTCAACTGAATGGTATAATGAGAGAGCTTCATTGGCGTTGGTGTTTCCCGTCATGGCCTGTGCCTCGGAGCAACCTCTCATCAGTCTTCTCTGTAATTGGCTGAGCCTTTTGCTTCTTTTTCACTCATTTTGAATGTGCTATGTTGGCACTGGTCAGAGGACCTTGCGTTACGACGCCTGTGCCATGGGCTTGATTTGACTGGCTCATTAGGGAGGAGCATGTCGAGAGAAGAGAGTCTGTAAGGCAAATACCCCCCACCCCCAACTCAACACCCGCCAACCCTGCCCCGGTGTTTATTATCTTGCTGCAATGCTGCCCCAAATATAAAGTGGCAAAGGTTTGGACCAACTGCTTCTCTCCTATATTTTACATGTGACAGCCCGAATGGCCTCGGAGACTATTCCTCCACTGTGGTCCCAGAGATGAAGAGTTCCAGAGGAAACCAGGTCACTGAAGTACGACTGCCTCCAAAAAGCTGCGACAACAACATGTTATTTTTCCACAAACACTGATTCGAAATGTTGATGGTTGAAACACAGTAAAATATATAGTGATATCTTCAGAAGGGTTTCCACACTGAACCGTGCACATTGACAAAACTGGTTTTCTGTTTTTGGTATCTGTTTTCATTTTGTGCAATTTTAACTACATGAAAATGAATAGCTAAGCTGCAGAAAACCATTTGGTTCATTTGCCTGTGGCATGAATCATTTAGCTCCCAGCATCTTCATTTAATTTGCTTCAGATTGTGGTTTTTTTGTCCTCCTACTGTTAACAAATCTGTTATGCCACCCACTGAAGTTTATTGTGGCAGAATGGTAGTAATAGTCCAGAGCAACCAACAGGAAAATACAGAGTAGCACCATCCAGTTTTATGGCCCCTGCACCAGATGCAATCTATTAATATGTCGTGTGACACGGGGCTGCTTTCTATGTCGGGGTGTGAAAAGTAGGGATCAGGTGGCAGGGACGTGGTGTGAACTGGAGATGCATTGGAGACCAGCTAATTAAATTCTGTTTGGCCTGGGCCCCCCTTACTGTCGATATTTTTCCAGTGCACATCTTGTTGTGTCTCGCTGGGCAGGATAGACGGCAATGCTTTATACCAGCCATAAAATGACACGGAGGGCACCGACGGAGGGCTTTCTGATAAATCACCACTACATTAATTTGCATTGACCATCATAACTCCTGCACAGCCATTTCACAGCTTTGCTATGGAGATTGAGCATGATGGTACTTCAAAGCACAGTTCAGAGGATCAATGAAGTTTGCAGGAGCACCTGTGGTTCTGGCTTCTCGTGACTTTTTATCAAAAGTGTCCTTTTTTTCCTCCTACCAAGATATTCATATAGTTATTTTGAGGCATTCTCAAATAATAATTTTGCATGATTCATGTCCCTGGGTGATCTCTTCTGAGTGAAAAGAGGTTAAGCTGCTTAAGCTCTCTTTTTATATCAACACTCTTCTGTTATTATAGTTAGGATAAGATGAGAAATAGGCCCCAAGTAATCCTGCAAATAATTAAAACTGTATGGCACTGATTCTTTGGTTGAAGTAGTATGAATTTCAAGATGTAAAGTAAAGAATTTTCTGATTAACACATGACTGCAAATTATGTTTTCATGAAAAAAAAAAAAAACATTATTAGAAAGAAAAGCTTCTGTCTGCAGAGAGGGGATTTAATCCATGGGTGTTTTCTTTTGGTACAAAGGTTCCTCTACTGGTGCATAATAGTGTCACTGAAAATCCCCTTCAGTAAATCTGAATCTTTTATCCAGAAAACAATATTATGCGCTTGAAAAGTCGGGATTAATCATCCGTCAAATGGACATGCTATGATGTGATTCACTGATGTCAAATCTGTTATTATTGCTGTCATGAACTGATTGCTCTTATATTCAGATAGTAACCTAACAGATATAATTTTACTCAGTTGTATGCTATGGGTGAAGTTTTTAAATATAAGAATATAAGAAGATGTTTGATTTACCTCTTTTGTATATGCCACAACTTTTAAGAGGGAGATCAGACCGGGATCACTGTGTAGACATTTTATTAATTGTGGTTAAGACACAATATCGTCTTTTCATTTTGATCTTGGTTAGTTTATGTGTGTGACAGTTGAAAGAACAGTTTCTTTACTGATTTTTGTTCTGTGATGCTTCTCAATCCAAAAGCTCACATCAAGGTAAATCTATTTTAAACTGCAGTATTTGAAAAGATTGATGAGGATAACATGAAACATTGACGTCATGAGATTACTGCTGACGATAATGTAATTTCAGCGACCTTATTAGTTATTATTGTACTTTTGTGACGCATGAAATGAAAGGGAGGACTGCTGTTTCAGCATTAGCAGAAGCTACAGTCTCCTGGAAAGAGCAGCTCTGTTACAATTTCATCAAACTCCTGCTTACTGAAGGTGGAGCCCCCATTTCTCCGAGACTAAGTCAGTCTCCTAAAAGCAACCTAGAATATCTCTATAGAAACCATTAACATCCCCCTGTATCTACAATACATGTGTTGCATTAGCAGCGTCCGTGGTGTTGTCATGGTCTCAAGAACTACAACACGTGTTGGGATGGTCTGGTAGAGTCAACTTGGTCTCACATTAAATGGTCTTAACTACAACACTAAAAGTAAGTTTGTTTTTATCAGTTAATTCCTACAGTTTTCTCATGCAAAACGCAAGAATCAAAATACAATAAAAAATAAAATAAAAGTTTAGGGAAAAGTTTAAACAGGTGGGTTTTGAGGAGTGTTTTAAAGTTCAGTAATGAGCCTGAGTCCCTGATGGGTTGAGGGAGGAAGTTCCAGAGGGCTATGGCTCGGTCCACCAAGGTCTGGTGCTTAGTGCGGGTGTGAGGAGGTTTGTTTCTGCAGAGCGGAGACGGCGGGTGGGACGGTGTAGTTGGAAAAGGTTGGTGAGGTAGGGAGGGGCAAGGTTATGGAGGGACGTATAGGTGAGGTATTTCTTGTATTGGATGCCATATTGTACAGGGAGCCATTGGAGGTGATGCAGAAGGGTGATGTATTCTCTGCACCAGGTGTGTGGCAGCAGAGTTCTGAATGTATTGTAGTTTTTGTAAATGAGTGGTGGGGAGTCCATAAAGAAGGCTATTGCAATAATGTTGTCTGGAGGTGATGAAGGCAAGGATGAGTATTTTGGCTGTTGTCTGGGAGAAGGAGGGATGGAGGGGGGTGATATTCCGGAGGTGGAGGAAAGATGTTTTAGTAATATGGTTGATATGTATTTGAAATGAGAGGGTAGAGTCCATCATGATGAAGAGGTTGTGTACATGTATTGGCTATCCAAGACACAGTTATTGATGGTGGAGAGGATGGCTGGGGTGATTGTTTTGGTGGAGATGTAAAGTTGGATATCGTCAGTGTAGCAGTGGAAATTGAGTCTGTATTGGCGAAGGATTTCACAGCGGGGAAGCATGTAGATTGTGAAGAGGAGGGGACGGAGCTCAATCTTGGGGAACACCATGGGTGACAGGGGAAATATGGGATTTGCAGTTGTTGATGGAGACAACATATGATGGTCAGAGATGCAGGAGGTGAACCAGAGGAGTGCTGTATCAGAGATGCCAAGCGACTGTAGATGGTGGGGGAGGATGGTGTGATCAATGGTATCGAACGCAACAGACAGGTCCAGGAGGAGGATGGAAGCTGAACCAGTTTCACTGGTAAGGAGATCATTAATGACCTAACGGAAGGCAGTATTGATGCACTGATGTGGAAGGAATCCAGACTGAAGTGTTTCAAAGAGCTGAGAGGAGTGAAGATGTTGTTCGAGTTGTGTGATGACCGAGCATTCCAGGATTTTTGACAGTAGAAAAAGATTGGAGATGGTCTGAAATTGTCCGGGTTGTCAGGATACAGACTAGGATTTTCAGGAGGGGTGTGACGGTGGCAAGTTTGAGCTGAGAAGGGACAGTGCCAGTGGTGTGAGATGTGTTTATGATGAGGCGATGACAGGGATGAGAGTGGGAATAGAGGTTTTGATAAGATGGAGTCAAGATGGCAGCTGGAGAATGTCATGGTGGATAAGAGTTTGCTGGTGTCAGACGGGGACAGAGGGGGAAATGAGGGAATGCTACAGGACGTGAGTGGAGGGAGTTCAGGATCTGAAGGTAAACAAGTGGAGGAAGTGGATGTAAGTGAATTATGTATGGTTTGGATTTTTGTGTGAAAGGTTGACATGAAGTTGTTGTATTTGTCTGTTGTGAATGTTGAAGTGATATTGTCCTTGGGTTTAGTCAGTTTGACAAAGGTGGAAAATAGAGTGTGAAGGTTTGGAGTTGGAGTGGATGACTTGAGAATATAAATTGAAGCGGGCAATTTTGATGGCGGTGTTATATGTAGATTGTTATATGACAGATTGTTTGGGCATGGAAAGTGAGACTGGTGTTTCTATGGAGTCGTTGCAGTTGTCTTCATTGTTTCTTGAGGTTGTGGAGTTCTGGGGTGTACCATGGGGCAAGGGTGGAGAAGGAGACTGTGGCTGTTTTGAGAGGGGCAATGTGGTTGAGGCAGGAGGAAAGGGTGTGGTTGTAAAAATTGACAAGATCAGAGATGGTGGGATCTGTGGGAAGTGGGCAGCAGGTGATGGCATTGGATAAAGCAGAGGGGAGAGAGAGTTGTTTCAAGTTACGAAAGGCTATTGTTCGTGTGTGTTTGGTGGTGGGAGTCGGGTAATGATGTTCAGGGATGGTCAAAGATGGTGAGGTCTGTTAATGACTGTTTATGGATGGTGAGAGAGGGTGTGGAGCAGACCAGGTCCAGGATGTGACCATGGTTGTGTGTGAGTAAAGTGATGTGCTGTGTGAGGTGAAGGCGGTTTAAAATGTCCAAGAAATCAGATGTTACCTTGGCAGTAGGGGAGTCAATATGGATGTTGAAAGCGCCCAGAAGCAGATTGGTTGGGGAGCTGGAGGACAGTTAGGTTACTACATCAGAGAAATCAGACAGGGATGATGGACAGTTTTTTGGAGGGTGGTAGATACTGGCAACAATAAGCGATTGGGAAAGTCTGAAAGCCAGATTTTCAAATGAGGATACAGCCTGGATGGAGAAGGGATGGAGGGGAATGTCGCATCAATGCATTGCCTCCACCTCGCTTATCCAGTCTGGGGTTGTCCACGAATGTGTATCCAGGAGGGGTGGTCTGATTTGAAGCAGCATATTCCATTGGTTTGTGCCAGGTTTCAGTGAGTCAGAGCAGATCCTGTTTATTGTCCAAGATGAATTCGCTGAGGAGCATGCTTTTGTTGTTGAGTGACCTTGTGTAGAATAATGCTGACTTGAGATGCTTTCGTTGTGAAGTCCGTGTGGTGAAAGTCGTTACGGGCAGGATGTTGTAGTGAATCGTGTGATGGTTGCACAGATGATGTAAGCAGATGTTGTTGTTGCTGTTGTTGTTGTTGTGCCGGTGTCCAGGAGGGTGAGAGTTGTGCACAGACCAGAGAGAATGAATGCTGTTTTTGGTGGTGAAGTTGTAGAAAACGTTGTCCTGGGTGGATGTAGGGGCGATGGCAGAGTGCTGTTTGTGTGCTGTTTCAGAGTTGTCGTGAGGAGGAGCAGTGATTCAGTTTGAACAGCTGTGAGGACGTCTACTGGAGACACATGGACAGAGCCAGGGAGGGCAGCAGCCACAGTGAGGCCAGCAAATAGCCACTACAGTGGTCAACATCACTGTCAGACTGTTGCGGGGTGCAGGTTGGCCAGCAACCAGTCTGAGGTCCGCTGCTCGAGGGGATCACAGCAGGGTCGGGCCATGGGCAACCCTGGGAGCTGGCTCAATGGTGATCACAGCAGGAGCAACACCGTGACAGGAGACTGTTGGAACACCAAGCCAAGTACAGTTAAGGTGCAGCGTCAGACGACACCGGTAGCAGTCAAAAATCGGTGTGAATACTGTTTTTTCGTTTATTTCTGGAGTGAGAAGCAGCGGCCAAAATGTGCCACCGTCCTTTCAGATGATCTGCTTGTTTGAGACCAGTAGCTGGTCTCAAACAAGCAGATCTTCTTCTAACTCATGTAACCTAAAGGTCAACTATGAGTGATACTCTGAGGCAGGTCGAACTGAGATAATGAAAACTTACTATAATAGGTAGCAAGCTACATGTTGAAGCTCCATGTCTTGTTAAATAGGTCATGTCACAATATAATATTACATCTTTAGCTACGTTATCAACTGCATTGATGTTTACCTTACATCATGAGAGAAAACTGTTTATACCACCAACTTTAACATGACATTCTGCACTTCCACTGTAGCGTTCAAAGCATCCGTAATGTAGGCGGTCTTGTGATATTGACGGTGTGCAGACTGTTCTGGATGATCACTCATTGAAAAAGCCCACCTTATCGGCTGTTGCTGGACAGGTGGATTACAGGAGGCCTTGGAGGTATTGAACAGGCTGAACATATCTGTGTGTCAGCAAGGTCTCACTCTCCGCTCTTGTTCCTACATTAACAAATGAGTTTCAGCCAGGTTTTTATAAAATTTCCAATTTGTACACACTATATCTTTGAAATCTAATATTAAACTAAATACTCGAATGTAATTGCTCATTATTCATATTCTACAATTTGGGTGTGCTGAAAGCAGCAATGTGGGAAGAATCAAATAATACAGTTATAAAATTTCAGACGAGCCTTGATGGTAATTCAGTATCATTTAATATAGTTTAATCATAGTTTGTGAATCCAGAGACCAAAGTTTGTAGTATTGAAAAATTGACTCTTTTTTTTTTGGTGGGGGGGGGTAAAGTCTTTTGTGAACGGAGCTAAATGTGCCAGGGAGAGTTTGGTTGGCTTTGCCTCTGCTCTTAAATTGTAATCTGTGGACAGGCACATTGTACTTCTTCTTTAATGACGTCTGTAACTGGGTCATTTGATGTCTTGAAAGGTTGATTCTCTTCTCATCTGCAAATGTGGCCATGAATTCAAATGGCATTCCTCTACCTTGCAGTGTAATACCATTAGTGGCGTCTGTTTTAATCCCTGCCTTCTGTCACAGGCACTTTCCAGAAGAATGAAGCAGTACCAGCAACCAAAAATTCATAACTCGATTAAGTGGACCAAACAGGTGTTTTGTTTCAGCAACAGACGCTACATTTTTCCACCCTATGGGTCAAAGTTATAAGAGGAGGGGGGGGGCACTTACCTCTCATCGGACGATGGTGGAGTGTGAAGCCAAACTGTCGTGGATCCAAATTCTTCATCTGGTCGGAATAGGTGTTCACTAAAGCTGCTCAGGGGAAACTGTGTTGCTTTTTTGGACATTATTTCCAGCACACACAAACACTCTGAGAATGCATTGTGCAGTTTGGCCTCAATACCGTCGCTCATGCTGTCAATCTGGAATACTGTGGGGTTTTTTTTGAAGTTACAAAACTCAACAGTCGATCATATATAGTGTGACGTGGACAGTCACTGACCATGGAAGCCATCTGGTTGTCCTGCAGCGCTACTGATTCAGTGTATGGCATGCCACGTGGTTTATTCCTCTTTGTTGCAGAGCGGCTTTGATAATAATTCACTTTGCCGGCTGTTCTCGCTGTCATGAAATGACTCACTTCTTTACTTCTTGAAAAACCAGGGCATCTGAATAAATGAAATACATGCTCCCTTTTCTTCATCCACACATACGCAGACTGAACTGCACTAATGTGGAATCATATATAATCATAAGATGCTAAATTTATACAAGAGAAAAGTGGTTGTATTTGAAATTTCTCTAATGAAAATAGAATAATGTAATTTTCTGTGCTTTTGCGTTGAATTAATGACATTCCGGTTCTGATTGTTTTTGTTGTTTGTTTCAAAATGGCAACTCTGAATTAGAGAATGCATTGGAGAAGATTAATAGATAATTTAAAGTTGTGTCTCTATTGGTGTAGTGCAAAGTAAATCACCTGCTGCCAAACAATCCTGAACTGATGTCTGTTAAAGAAAAATCTGCATGTGAATGAAGACTGTTTAGAAGATTGGACATCATTTTTCTTTTTATTGTTGTGGTGCCATTGTCTGTTGCATGTGCCCTGGCACTGAATTTTTCAGAATTTGTAAATACCGTTTATGATTAATAATCAGTGCTTGCTGCCTTCATTGTTCCTTGAGTTTTGACTCCCTGATTGAGGTCATTCTAGTGTTTAAAAAGCAGACATCGAGGGAGTCGAGGACTCCTCTTTTCCTTGAAGACCTCATTTCTGTGTTGTGGTAATAGTTTAGTAATTTTGTCTGGACTTGGGAGTCTCTGGTTCTATTTACATATTAGGTTCATTATTTAGGCTTGCATTGTTAGTTTAAACCCTTGTCATTGCTGTCAGAAGGGACTCCTGCCCGTGTTGTTTGTTTCTTGTATCTATTTTTGTTTCTTTTTTCTTTTTATTGCTGAATTCAATTTTGAGGCACCATGACTCGGGCACTTGATCCCTTATGGGTCTGTGCAATAACAATGAGGACATGGGTGTAGTGGTCAATGCCTTCATAGTGAGATAATCTTTTTTCCAAGTGTGATTACTGAACTTTGTGGCGCTTCTATGATCTCTACATCCAATTTCCTCTCACAGTCCAAATACATGCTTTTCAGAATATCTGTTGTTATTTCGGTGTCTAATGGACTGTCAACATGTCCAGGCTGTACTCTGCCTTAGCTGAGCTTAGTTCCAGCGCACTGTGGACTTGAATTGGATGAAGCAGTATAGATTATAGATGGATTGCAGGTCTGGTTTGATATGGACCGTTGCAATGGAACCTCATATTTATGATTTTCTGTTGTGTTTGGCTCAGAGGAGGAGTCAGGATGCCAGACATCATTGTAGGTGGAGATGAAGCTCAAGAAAAGAAAAAAAAAAAATCCAAAAGACCCAGAAAACAAAACAAAACCCAAAGTCCACGAGATCATGGAAGAATTGCAAAGTGATGCTGGAAAGTCCAAACACAAAACCAAAGAATAGCAGGAACCCCAACTGAGATGCTGCCCACATAGAAACACAGAAATACAAACACGCATACCAACCAGAACAAACTCAACTCAACAACCCAACCCCTGCGTACGCACCCCTGTCACCAGGTGGAGACGATCGCACACTCAAGGCGAATTCATACTCCATAAGAACAAGAAGGTTCGGCAGTGTGGGGTCCTGACAAACAAAATGACGTCATTTCCTGCATCCAGCTCCTTCTGGCTGAAGAAAATAGTTTGGGCAGTGCCAACCATCCTGGCCGGACTGTGTAGGTCCCGTACTGCCAACACTTCGGCACTGACGTGTGCTGCGCATGCGTGTTCCAGCTCGCAAACAACTATCAGTCATATTTTCATATTTTGCTCGTAACGTCGCAATTGTATGAGCGCTGCAGCTCGGCTGGTTGTCGTCACTGCCGAATTTGTTCTTGTTCTTACGGGTTCAAAAAGGGAGTATGCAAGGGCCTGAAGGCACAGGTGACGACAGGGAGCAGCAATCAGGCAGCAGGAGGGGAAGGAACAGCCTGAAACCAGAGACAAGTCAGAATGTGAACCTACTAGAAGAACACGAAATGTAAACCATGACAGTTTATATCGGCTTCAGTTGCTCCATGTGAACATCCTGTGTAAATATCTGAGACAACTTCATCTTTTATCACATTATTTGGTAACGTTTACCTATTTTTTATAGTCATAGTCAACCTCTCTTTAAAAAATGTCCAAACTATTGTCAGTGAGCTAAGTGTGAAACTTTTGTTCACATAAAAATGCTGAATTTTTCTTGGGAGACATTTCTCTTGAGAGCGTCAAAACGTCACCCAAGACATCCACCCTTTGACCATTACTAACCTCAAATCCCCCGTCTCTGTTGATATTGATCCTGTGATTAACACTGAGCCTACACATGAGCACTGACACTCACTCATACTACATTTTTTGAGCTTTGAGTTATTACAACCATATCCACAAGGACAAGAAGCAGGTTTAATGTCAGTGATGCGAAAGTAGAAAAGGACTCTGGGGGACCAAGACAGACCAGCACCCGTCAAAAACAACAGCTTGGCGATTATCGGAGCCACGACAGCCGAGCAGAGGAGAAAAAACTAAGAGGCTTCAGAGCCAATGTGGCAGTGAATGAGCGATAGCTGTGCTGTTTACAGTGAGCATACACAGAACAGCTGCCACCATGACAGATACTCAAATACTATTGAGTTTGGAAAATGTGTTCCATTAAAAAAAAAAAAAAAAAAAAACTTGAATTTTATTGAACCTTTATGCAGCGTATATGTATATGGAATTTTATACAGAATGAGCTCTCCAAAAAAAGTATGTTTTCAAGCTCTGAAAACTACAGCTGTTTGTATTGAGTCATTGTGTCCTTTGTTTTATGAATTGAACATGTTGTATCTATATTCAATAATGCAATAGGCAAAAGTATTAATGGAAAATCATAGTAAAAAGTAATTGGTGCTTTGTTGATATTAAAATCCGTCCCCATGATAAGCAATGTATGTAAAAAAAAAAGAAAAAAGGAAAGATTTTAATTATCATTAACTTTTTATGGTTTTTGTTCCAAGCATGTAACCCTTTAGGTTTTGTCACCACTTTACAGGATTTGGGATGTGTACTTCTTATTACCATAACTCCAAGACCATTATTGACATCTGGAGTATCAGGTAAATGATCAGAAAATGTCCAAAGAGGTTTGAAGCACATAAAGTTTGAGTCATCCAACTTGAACGTTACTCTACCAGAATCCACACGGGAAAAATTTAAAAATTAGGCCACAGTTTTAGTGGTTTATGAATAATTCTAATATCTCGTAAATACTGTTCTGAAAAAAATCCATTGTTCCACTCATACAAACACAAATTTCCAGCATTTACATTTTGCAGAACATACCCATGTCCGTTGACATCTTGCAGTCAGGGAAATTCCCAAAGCTTCCGGAGGCGTCGTGTCACAAGATCCCGTTTGCACACTCGATCTCACAAGATCTCGATTCACACTGGAAAAAAACAATTAACGACCAGTTTCACCACATTTCAGACTTTTTGAGTAAGTCTGGCTTTTTTTTAGGCTGAATTAGTCAAATGTTGATCATTTTGCTTGAGCTGCTGCGGCGCCATCTTTGATATCCCAGAAACCCTTGCGGGAGGTTTCTGAAGATAACAACTGTTTGATGGCCACAAATTCCAGTTTGTTAGTAAACATATCGATGTAAATTCTTCCTCTGCCAATATTTCTCGATATCTATTGATAATATTCCACAAAAAAAATGACCGTGTTCTCCTGTGAAGGACCGGACAGCATAATGAGCTCTTTCTTAATAACTTGAAATTGCCAGTTGGAGTGAATGTGGGTGAGACTAACTGGGTGTTTTCACGCTGTGATGGACAGATGACCTGATCAGGGTTTGCCCTACCTTCACTCATAGCTGTCTGGGATCAGCTGCAGCCCTCGCGACCCTGAACTAGATAAAGCTGTATAGAAGATGGGTGGTTGATTGAGGACAGTGTCGGCAGGATCACCACAGAGCCATGGCTTTGTCTCTGGGGCTTCATGAACTGCAGCGCACACAGTGAAAATATAGTTTTGAGAATAATGTTGAACTCTTGACTTTTCTCAAGCTGAAACTTTCCCTATATGTAAAAATAGACATTGTGTTGTGTTTGCATGGTCTACTAGTGACATGGCATTATTTTTCAGAACAGGAACGCAGCCAAGTCGATGCTGGAATAAACTATTTGTCGATTGTGAGTATTTCACTCATGCTTTATTATCATGTATTTATGTTTATTGTGATTAGTTGGTGAAGTAGCATTGATCATAAGCCAGTAAAGTTAAAAACATATAGTGACAACAGGATTTTTACCAGAAGAAGGCATCAAATGACACTCTGATTATACAATGATTTCCTATCCTGCAATCTGATTCCTTATTGATAAATATTCTTGTAACATTATTGCATTAGTATTGTTGTGTAAATCAGAAGCTGTTGTCAAGCATAGAATCAAGTGGAGGTGGAAAATTGTTCCACTTGAATTTGAAATGTCACGGCACTCCTGTTAGGTGTGCAGAGCTGAAACTCAAAGACTCAATCTGAATGACAAGCAGCCATCTGGCTATTCTTCTCCCCAAGCTTATTCACGAGCTGCACACTGGAATGGCTTTAAAAGAGAAAGCCTCGTCTTTTGAAAAAAGGCATTTGGCACTGAAGCGCTCCCTTGTGTCATCGCTCAGGGGTTACAATTCATCCTGATTCAGATTTCATCAGATGTAATCATCACATTTATTTGTCGGGGAATAAAAAAAAGTTAAGCTCATTGTGCTTCCTGCTTGATTGAAGAGGAATTCCATGGAGGGGCCAACGGGGGAGCAACTTCACAGACGGGGATTAGTAGAGAAAAACCCGAACAGCAACAGCAAATGTGCTGGTGGCGTGCTGCAGGGTGGCCACGCTTGCAGCAGCAGTGATGGACGGTTTCTCATGCACTGATCACTGAAACGACAAGATCTGGGATGATGTTTGGCCCGGACACACATGTAATCTTATAGTTATTATAACATAGACAACCGACAGTAATGAGACAATTCAAATCTCAGCCAACAATGAGCAAAACCTGGACAGGTTGCTATTCAGTCACAGACAAACGTGCACACATTCAAGAGTTTACAGTCACAAACCAAACAACAGCTTTATAAAATAATACACTAAACGTGTAAAAATGTGTAGTTGCACACCAAACTATTATTGTTTTCTTATTTTACATTTGGAGTGAACCATAATAAAGCATATAGTGATGTTGCACATCATATGACTGTTTCAAAGGGATCACTACTGTGCTGTGGTGGAACGGTTTGTGTGCCTCCATATCCCAGAGAGCGATGTCTGCTGGAGTCGCACGCTGAACACATCCAAGGGACCAGAAAATAAGAGCTGATCCTCTCGTCCTCCAGGTTGTGGGTTGAGCGGTATACCAACTACCTATTTCATGAAACCTTATACAGTTACAGAAACAGCCACAGAAAATGAAACCCAATTGTTGGGTCTTTCCAGGCTTGCGCATGGTTCTGATGTTCCATGTACCAAGTCTGCTCGTGCTCCTGGGCGAAAGCAGATATCTCAACTGGGCAGCCCAGTGTATGTCATGGCAGATCTGGTTTGGACATGTTTCTCTTGTCCCGGTAGTAAATTCAGACTGACATAAGATCACTTGATTAACTCAAGATCATTCTGAGTGGCGTATCTTTGTGGATTATGCTCCTCCGTGCATAATCCACAAAAATAGAACCTTTTCCTGAATGAAAAGTAGACTATCCCACAGTTTCATTAATAATCCTACACTTATGCACAGTGGTGTATTGATCCTGGGGAAGTGGGTATGCACTCAACTTTGGCTTCTTAAAAATCAGCCCAGAAACAAAACATATGGCTTTTCTTAAAGGGCCCATATTATAGTTTTTCAATAATCTCAATTAGGTTTCAGCAGCCAGTGTTGTGCCTGAATGAGTTCAATGGACGCTTGGTCATGAACTGGTTCATATTTTGGGCGAACGTGAACTGAATGTACAATATTTCTGCCTGATGAACGTTACTGTGAGTGGCGCTCATTCTGGCGTCTGTGAACGGCGCTCTCACAGTTTAATGTTGTTTAAGAGGGTTGCCAGATTTTCAAAGCCTTCCAGTGGAAAACCCGGCTAAAGCGCACCGTAAATGGACCTTAACATGTAGGGGGAAACAGTCAAGCACCCGGCGAGCCTTTCAAGGTATGGGGAGTAACTAAAAATCAAAAGACACGGCGACGGCGAGCCAATAATGGGCTGAATATTGCTCTTTCTAGTTCTAGACCTTTTCTTTTGGCAAACAAGTCAGGAAACAATCAATTCACTAAAAACTGAAAAGTGACATAGATAAATAATGTTTAAATGTTTTGCACTTTGCGGTTCATCTTAAGTTTCTTACTTCAGTCTGGCTCCTCTCTCAGATTGTGTTTGTGTTCGTACTAGAATTATGTGGACACGTCTTCTGGACGTTGTTGTTAACAGTATACTGCAGTTCACAATGGCCTCCTGGAGGGTTTTACTATTTTAACTTGTAATTTTTTTGTAGAACCTGCCTGCTATATTTTCCTTTGCACATTAAGGACTACTGTTGTTTTCATTTTTTCATTTTTTTTAATAATTCCTCATTAAAAAAGACCATTCAAGCAGCAAGTTTCTTTCCTCATGTTTTGGAGAATACACTGTCGGGGAGGGAAGCTGCAGCTGGATACTAGTGTGACTGAATGGGTGGCAACAAGAGGGAAATGCCAGTATTCTGAGGCTAATAGCTCGCATCAACATAGTGAGAAAAAAAGAACTATGAACTAGTTCATTTTTGGAACTGAATTATAATTCTTCATTATTCTATAACTATTATCTGAGTTTAGGGAAAACTACAGGTATATCCAGTATATTTTCAAACAACACATCAATTCACATAAAAACAAATAAATAAATAAATAAAATAAAATGGAGAACGTTGAACCTGACCTGCAACTTTTCAGCCAAATCTCTTCTTTCTAAGCGGTAAATGAGAAGAGATGGATAAAACATTCTGATCAGAATCACCACGGTTGTAAACCTGTAGGTTGCTGATGGGGACGGAGTTGGAGATAACCAGGTCAAGTGTGTCCTCTGGAATGTGTTGGTACATTAACGTGTTGTTGCAGGTTGACGGAGTCCAGCTGCTGGAGAAAGTCTGCAGCAAAATGGCGTGATGCGGTGTCGATATGAACGTTTATATCTCCCAGGATTATGACATTGGCAGAGGTGGTACAGAGTGTAGTGAGGAGATGAGATATTTCTGGGATGAAGGCTGAGTTTGGTTTTGGTAACCGGTAGATGAGAACAGTCATGGGATAGGGAAGCTTCTATTGAGTACTTCCTGTCCTTCAATCAAAATTCATTTACATCGAAGTCATTACATTTGAAGTCACTCAAAGCCTTTCTTAGGGGAGAACGCCAGTTCTCGTAAACAGGCTATTTTTGGCCTAATATCCACATTTTGTTTCTGAATCTTTTTCTACTTTTCCTGCTGTACCCTGTCGTCAGTTGTGGGAAGATTTACTCACAATTAAGACACCAAGTACAGTAGAGAGGTTTTTTGGTATTGTATAACCACATACTGGACCTTGGTGATCACTCAAACTCAAAAACTAGGGCTGCATGGGAGGAGGAGACGGGTCTTCAAATGGATGTAGATTGGTGGGGTGGGGTGGTGAGTAGTTCAGGCTTGTCTCATCTCATGCACGTCTGGCACTTATCCAGTTTAAGGTTATATACAGTGTTCATTTTTCCTTTTTTTTTTTTTTTTTAAATAAAAAAAAGACATTTTTAAATACAGTACAGTCATTCCAATGTGCTTTTATAGAGAAAATAGAAAAGCCCAACATATCCACATGAGCAGCAGGTGTGTTTGCGACTGTGGAAAGAAAAACTCCCCAACAAGGAGAAACTTTGTAGAAACCAGAGTCAGAGGTGGAGGAATTCTGCGGACCGGTCGGGGTGAAAGGATAGAGGAGAGGAGAGGAAAGACAGAGATAGACTGGGTGTGGAGATACATACCCTTGTTAGTGCTACATATATTTCTTTTTTCTTTTTTTTTTTTTAAAACATGATTTTGATCACTGAAAGAATAATAGCAGAAAATAAGAAAAATCAGCAGCAAATCTCATCAATGAGGAGTGGGAGTGTGTGTGTGTGTGTGTGTATGCGTGTGTGTGTGTGTGTGTGTGTGTGTGTGTGTGTGTGTGTGTGTGTGTGTGTGTGTGTGTGTGGTTTGTACACTGGATGTGAATGGAACTGTTGTGGGGGGGCCGCAGCACCACCCCGGGGCCCGAGGCCACCAGGGCCGGACGCCGCCACTCTGGTACCCAGCAGCCCACCGGACCCGGGGAGGCCCCAGCAAACCCCCCCGGAGAGCCACGCCCCAACCTGGAAAGCACCAGATGGAGCGTGCAGAGAAGACCCCCCCCCCCCAGGCCAGAGCAGCCCACAGGAGAAGGATAAAGGGTGCAGAGCCCCGGGCCCCGACCCGAGCCGCCAAGCCGGGACCAGCCAGTGCAGGGCCCCTTGGCGACGCGTGCAGGGAGCCCCCCCAGATCCCGGCAGCGGAGCCCGCCGCACCCCCGGGGGCCACCCCCCCCAACCCTGGCGGGACAGAGAAGGCCCCAGCCGCCGAGCCCCAGGCCGGTCCTTACCCCCCAGACCAGGAAGAGCGAAGGCCCAGCCAGGCCCGGCCGGAGGACAGCCACCCTCCAACCCCCAGGAGCCCCAACACCACCCCCCCACCGCCCCATCCCTTAATCCTAACCCACACACACACCCACACCAAAGCATACACATACACACACACACATACATTTATTTGGTTGGGAGGGGGGGTGCCCCCCACTCCCCAGGCCACCAGCCAGGCCCCCACCAGGCCACTGCAGGATCTCATCCTCCACCAATCCAACTGTGAATAGGGAGGGAGAATCACTACCAAGCCCCCCCGGGAGCGCCACGCCCCAGGCGAGCGTGCCCCCCGTACTCCAGCCGCACTCACCCCGGAGTGTTCATTGTTCATTTTTCCAAATCGAAGTTGTGTAAAATCATCCCAGAGGTAGAGGACAAATGTGACCGTTGCTCACATTCACAGTGTGTTTTCTTTTCCCCAAGCCTGCATAACTATTGGTCAAGTTATGTTAATATAACGTCCACCAAAATGGGATTTATATACAACCCTGTTCACTTATTGAGGATTGTTGGAATTGGCTCGTCATTGATCTGGAATCTCTCATGGTAAACTGGCCCTTGAAAATGGAGATACTGCAGGATTTGCTGGGTTTAATCTCCATTCTTGCCCAATTGATGTTTCTCTGGAGTTTGTCCAGCAGGCATTTGGTGAATGCTTTTGCAGTTGTTATTGTCACTGTGTCGTCCATATATGCCCTGATTGGAGGAAGCCACATTCCATTCTTACGCATTCTCCTCCAACCACCCATCGAGATGCTTGGATGATGAGTTCCATCGCCATGGTAAAGGCCAGTGGGGAGATGGTGCAGCCCACCACTATTCCTATCTGCAGGTGCTGCCAGGCAGTTGTGAGGCAGAACTAAGCAATTGATATACTTTCCAATAAATATATTTTGCGAAAGAAAAAAAAGATGATATGCTGGCCTGTACACAGAAAACAAGGTTTACAATAACATCTTCTTAGTTACATCAGCTGCTGGGAATGCAAAAATAGGGACAGAAAATGCACTAAATTATATAGAATAAACCATTATAAGATATTCAAAGCCTGTAAATGCAGGAAATGTTAGTCTATCACACTAAGTAGGCCTACACAGTAAAGCAGAGAGTTAAACTCGTTTACACGTACATGGGTTATTTAAAAAAATAACCTTGATATTTCCCCCTCTCCATTAAAAAAAAGTAATTAATTGAATATGACTGCACATACACCCGGGACAGAGCTGCTATGAGCATGCCAAACCTGTAGAGGGCAGTGTAGCAAGAAGTATGAAGCCATAATAGCCAAACAGAATCCTGGAAAAAAATACGACCTCACGAACTGTGATGTAAATATCCACCTACCCCTTTTAGGTGTAAACAGACACAGAGTTTATCCAATATGGGGAGAGTTTTCAGGAATCATCATTTGTGGTGAGTTTGAGCTGCGTTTATGTGTGAATGCGCAGCTCAAACGCAGAGAAATATCACAGTTTTTTCAAATATGGGTATGTGTAAACAGTTGGAGATCCAAGCTTTAACCAGTTTTTTAGCGAAGCCTGCTTTGTATGGTCCCATGTTATGCAAGCAGTCCTCCATGAAATGCTGCCTGCACACATGCAACACTTTGGGAAGTTTTGTTGTTTGTTGATACATTTCCAGCAAAAATAAAACTGATCTACTGGGTACTCAGATGCTCAGGTTTCTGTTTCTGTTTGTGAGAAGAAAAAATGACAGCTCATTTGACTGTGAGAGGGCGAAAGGGACAATTCACGCTCAGAGGGATTAGTTAATATTGGCCTCATTTGGCATGTATGGGGATGGAGGTCACTGTTAGGAAACCATTAAAAAGTTAACTTTGCATGATATGACCTCTTTAAATGGTGTCTTTGCATCAGCTGTTTGATTCAGCTTGCTTGCCTATAAGGCTTCAATGAGTTCCGAGGAACCTGAAGGGCCCAGGTGAAACTCATTGCTCTCCATCAGGGGCGTCAAACACATTCAGAGGCCCCAGATGGCCTGGATCAGTAAAATAGTGCCATAATACCAGCTAATGTTAAACTTTTTTTGTTATGGTGAGAATACTTGATCTAAAGCAATTGCTATGGAAAATTACAACAATCTCAACCTAAGTTACATTTGAATAAAACCTTGTGCAAAAATAAAGAAATCAGCTGTTGCATTATGCACATTTTCACAAACTCCCCCTGACAGCATGGCGCTGAGACTAGTTTGATGGCTACGAGGTAGCTTGCTTTCATGACAGCATCTCCGCTTGGGGCTCAGTGTTGTGTTGTGTTCTGTTGTGTTGTGCTAAATAAAAAAAGAATTCTTTGAATTTTTTACAATTTTCCTGGTAGATTGGTGGCCAGAATGGAGCCTTTTGCAGGGCAGTTTTTTTCCCCATAGGTCTTATGTTTGACACCCATGATCTGCATGGAAACATGCAAACTCAATAGAACTGGATTATTGTCAACGGGAGTGCTAACGTCCATAGAACTGTAAGCACCACAATGTACATTATTTTTCTCAATCTTTATACAGTACGTCTGTGCAAGAGGTTTGTTTTTGTTTTTAGTCTCTTTTTTTTTTTTTACACAGTGATTGCTTAATAAATAAGACATCAATGTGTCTGAAGTATCTGAAGTATTTTTTTTCTGAATATGAAATATTCATGCCGAAAAAATTGCAAAGTCAAAAATAAAAACATTCTGAAAGCTTTTCCATGGGCAATTAAGTTTGGTTTTGATCGGCTGTGGCCTGCTAATGAATGGAGAGAACCTGAACTCTCAGCTTTCTGTCATACTACTATCATATTAGAGGTGTTGATGCCTGAAAGCACACAGATCTGCCCTCACTAACAGGGTCACTGAGCACTCAGTCCTTCGACAAAGACTGACCCACTAATCTGCCACATGTCCAGAAGACATTACGACATGTTGAACTATTCTCACAGGAACATTCTTCTCATGTGCTGCTCTGGCATCTTGGCCTCAGTGACTCAGAATCGATAGCTTTTGTAATGTAAATATGGAACAACCCAAATAGTTTCAACCTGAGAACTTTGAGAAAATGCCCCTGGAGGAGAGGAGGATAACTGCGGTTGAAGAATCCTACTCTGTGACGTATCAAGACGGGGGACCACAGCTTAAAGACTATAGACATGATGTACGGAGACGCCTTATTGACTGGCGCAGCCCACTGAAGCTGACGTAACAGCATGACGCCATCTTGGATGGGGCACCCTGTGCCTCCAGTGCACTTAATTCTACTGAGGATGGTATAGGTTGCCTGTAATAATCATCACTCCACTTCACTAAATACAAATATGATCATTATGCTGTTGGGATCTCACAAGACCACAGAAAGTTTGTTAATTTCTAGGGAAAGACAATTTTCATCTGTCATGATACACAGTCATGACAGATGAATTTGGACCCAGGAATGTGATTGACCATCACACCCAGTGGGGGGGGGGGACTTTTTCCACAGCAGACCCATGCAAATCCTCCCCCGCTTTCTGCTCAATCTCCGCTCAATCTCCGCTATCTGGCGGCGGCGCTGGCTCACTCCCCAACAACGGAATGAGGCGTCTCTCCATTGTCTATGTTAAAGACTCCCTGCACATGTGAAGTGGCTCTCTTCCTACACCATTAGTGAGGCGAGAAGGCCGGCTGGAGCCATATACCAACTGCATGGTGACTATGACGTTTCTTGTTGATAAATACGTGTGTAAACTATAACTATCTCAGGTCTGTTGTCCTTAGCCTGCCACAGTTTTGGACCATGCAGGATACCTGGAACTATTTAACAGATGTACACGCCAAGGTTAATCTACATACCTACCTGGAAGAATAGTCCATGGGCAAAGACAGCCTCATAATTAATTATGTATGCCATATTACTTAGTGGAGCTCATTCAACCTTCAATCAATGCTTCATGTAGAGCATCTGATCTCCCAACGTCTCTGTCAGCTCCTCACTTTGTTCACAACACAACCGCTCAGGTCCAAGAAATGAGGAACAAAAACGCAAATGTGTCTGATCAAATAAGCAAAACTTTCCCAGCTTTGTCTTAAATTATGTCTACCAGTGAATAACCTCATCATTCATAGTTAAAACCTGATTAGAGAAAACAGAATTTCAGGGCCATCCATGACCCATCAATCAAAATCTGTACGCCCACACAGCCCCAGGAAGCGGCACAACCAGACTAAATATTTAACACCTGTGCTGTTTCGCAGCCTGAGGGGGCGAAAACTGAACATATTTCTCTTGGCATTGTATTATATAATGTGATTAATATCTTGGAGGAAGTAAATATACATCTCTCAAAGGGATGCACACATTGCAAATGAGAAAAATCATTATTTTCCTTTTAGTGCTGGAACTGCGCACAGACGATGTGACAGAAGCTGATGCAATTCCAAACAGTGGATGTAGGAAAATAAAGGAATTATTAGTAAAAGCGCAGAAAGAGCAGAGGTTATGTTATATACATGGATAGTAATGTGCTCATTGAATTTGATTAAATCCATGAATATTCATTTATAAAAATATGTCAAACAACTTTTAATTTCATTGGACTACAGTGGCTTCATAAACTAAACTTTTACACATTTGGTCACATTATAAACACAAATGTACATACATTTTATTGGGATTCATGTGATAGAGCAACACAACGTGCCACATAATTGTGATGTGGATGGAAAAAGACTTTTATTTTCAAATGAAAAAAAAACTGTGTTGCAGATAAAAACTTATACCCCCTGAGTCGATGCTTTGTAGAACCACCTTCAGCTGCTTTTGCTCAGTTGGAGAGTTTTATAGAGAGGTTTGCCTTCTCAAAACTTTTTTCATATACTGGATTTTAAATCGGCACTTGAAAAATAGATTTTCTCTGTATTATTCTGGACTAAATTACCTGAACACCTGTTGGCCTGTATAGCGAGTCTCAGTGGGGAATTGGGAGCCTTTCATCATAAAGTGACTTTTGTCTTTGTCTGTACTCTGTGGGGAAACTAAATCAATCGAATGGTTCAAAGCAGAATCGGGGGGCCATGTTTAAGTAGAAATATGCTTTGCATTTCCACTCACTGATTTCCTCTTCATTTGAATACGTCTCATGGCTCAAAGTTGCCAAAGAGCCAAACCCAAAGTGGTTGAAGGTTGTACCCTGAAACACTTTAGATCAGTGATTCCCAACCGGGGGTACACGGACCCCTAGGGGTACGCGAGGGTATTGCAGGGGGTACGCAGAAAGATTATAAATTAGCCTACAGTATCCACACACACAAAAAAAATTTATACTATATTATATTGTATTATATCGTGAATTTTAGTAAGGCCATACGTTGATTTTCCATGAGTAGCAGTTCGTCCACAGTGATTGTAACACTACAATGCACATAACATGAAAAGACTATAAAGTGGCGCGCTTTAAAAAAAAAAAAAAAAAAAGGTTCACGTTCTTGCTGCGGGCGCGCACGATTCGCGAAGCTAGCTACCTCTAGCTGCATACCGACTGTAAACATGGATGCATGGCTAGGCAGGAGTAAACGTCCAGCTACCGCTACTGCTACCGTCGCCTCGGACGCAGGCACAGGGGAGCCCAGTGAAAAAAGGAATTATGAAAGACTTATGAAAGACAAGCAAGCGCAAGTGTCTCATTAAAAGGTATGTTTTTACACTCACAATAATTGTTTTATTTAAATGAGCAGTTGGATAGAAAGACAAAGGTTAAATATAAGTACACATTAAGGCGAATAATCACACACGAGAGAGGGGGTACTTTTCACATGGAAACCAGCTCAAGGGGTACACTGGTCAAAAAAGGTTGGGAACCACTGCTTTAGATAACAAGCTTGATCATCAACATCCCTTTCTCTGTAATAAAAAAACAAATTCTAATATAATGGAAATAAGAACACATGAATTAAACAGCCTTTAACACCTAAAGACACCACAAAAACAAAAACAACAGTGCAACTTTGTCAAACCTCAACGCATGCACACCATGGCTGTAGTAAATAGTTATTTTGCGTATGGATGGACATGATGGACAATAACAAAAATTGCAGACTGGCAAGAAGTGGTAGTTTTATAACTGGCCAGGTCCATGTTAATGTCTCTATGATGTGTGTGTGTGTGTGTGTGTGTGTGTGTGTGTGTGTGTGTGTGTGTGTGTGTGTGTGTGTGTGTGTGTGTGTGTGTGTGTGTGTGTGTGTGTGTGTGTGTGTGTGTGGTTTTGTCACAAAAACAACCAACAGTGCTCTTGACCTGGCATGTGAACTACACCGTTTTCAGTGTTTCTGCTGTTTCCATGTAAACAGACATTGTTGTCAAATTGTTGCCATGTAAATGCAAAATGCAATATGTTTTTTTCTGTGTGATGGACAGATAATTTCCAATAGTTACAGATAATGAATTCAACCGTGAATGGGATTTTGACTTTTCTTAATAATTCATCATCACAACTTCAGCAGTGTCATTTCACTTGATCAGTGACAATCGCCAATTTCCAATTGCATCCTAAATGTGTATGTGGCTGAATGGAATCGATAATGTTGCACACAAAAAAAGAAAAAAAGAAAGAATAAAAAGATAATGTAGCACACACACACACACACACACACACACACACACACACACACACACACACACACACACACACACACACACACACACACACACACACACACACACACACACACACACACACACACACACACACACACACACACACACACACACAGTTATTTCATGAATGAAAGCCAACGTGGACAGCCATTGTAATGAAGTTGCGATCATTCTTTCTTTCGTCCTCGTTAGCATAAACCTGATGTGTGTGTGGGTCCTGCCGTACCCACAGGTGTCAATAAATGTGCCCGGCTGTATTTTGTGGTACACAAACAAAAGTTGAGTTTACATTTAACGAGTGTTTATCCTCGAGGCCTGGCAAACTGTTGAATGCATTTTCTTCCACATGAAGCATTTGCAAGGCCAAATGTTTTGCATTTCCCAGTGTTTACATCCTTGCGGCTCTCTTTTGCTTTTCGCCATTTTTAGCGCAGCGCTACATTTGGCCAATGTCACATAAAAAGTTATACAAGTCTTCAAGCACAACTTAAACGTTGCTTCCACAACAACAGACTACAGACAGCACACCTGCACCACTGCCCAGTCCACTTGTCAACTGGTAGGTATGCATGTGCACACGCCACAGGACTTCAGTCATAGCCCTCTCCTGGCCATCACTCTTTTTGTCAGCCTCTCATTAATAATATAAAAAAACACATTGGTATCAACGAGACGTCCTCCTCAACAGACTGTGAATAGCTTCACCCCCTATTAAACCAACAGCTGAGCTTTTTAACGGTCATTATCATTACAGCATCTGGGCAACGCTGACATGACATGCTGTAATAATGATACAGCGCTTGTCCATATAGCCAAGGTCCCCTTGCAGCTCAGAGTAATCGTTGCTATCAGGACCATGGAGGTATACTGGGATAAGAGGGGGAGAGGAGTGCAGATGGGAAATTGTCTTTCAGACCACGAGCTCAGACTTTACAGGACCTTTGGGACACCCGAGCAGGATGGGGCTTTGAGAGGGTTCAGCCTTTTGATTTTATTGCCCCCTACTATGAGCTGCACTCAGATTAATTATACCAGGCTTTTTGGCCGCATTCGAAAGGGCAGACGTCTGCATTCAGTTACACACATGACAACCACTGAATTTAACATGACCTTATCCTGTGCCATGTTATCGTTGAGTGCATATCCGGAAACACATGTGTAAAAGCGATCTAAAGCTTGGGCTTTTGACAGTAGGAAACAGATTACATGGCAAACCAAAGATTTATTAGCAGAGTTTAATGGAATAGAGATGAGTGGATGGCGGATTTAAATAAATTAACCTTCAGTGGATTCCCTGAGGCCTGGTGGAATGACAGAAGGAGGCTGTGGAGGAATGTTCTCCTTGTCACCGACGTAATGAATACTGATGACATGAATGGTCTGATCCTGTCGTACCTTAAAGCAAACATGAACCCATGTGGAAGGATTAGACTCTAATCTTTTTTCCAATCGTCTTTATCATTAGGAAGCTGTAATCATTAGAGCGTCCTAATGATAAAGACGATTGGAAAAATGCCATGTCAGTTGTGTTTAACGACAAGGTTCAGGGTTAAAAAACAAAAAACAAAACAACCCAAAACAGTTACCGGTAATTGAGGTGAATAAAGTCAAAGCCTGCTTTAATAGGCTTCGTGTAAATGAATGAAGTAAGACATAAAAAAAAAAAAACAACCAGTGTGATGTAATATATCCAACATCATGCCCTTATAAATATAAATACTAGAAATGAGAAAACATGTCTGATGATGTTTGCTAGATAAAGCTTGATTTTTAAATGTCACTTCCTTAGCAGGGAATGTATTGTATCTTGTTCACTTCAGAAAGTGAAACTTTGTGTGCTGTGTTATTATCCCAACAGGTGCATTTTATTAACCTTCATTAGTGAAGAAAGAAATCATTTAATTGCTTTGTGGTTTTGGAATCTGGGATCTAATGTCATTATTTTCTGGTCTTGTTTCAAATTAAAAGCTAAATCCATCATTTTGACTGCTCTTTGTTTATTTAAGATAAGTTCATCCGTCCTTTAATGGTGACAACTTAAACGCCCTCAATAGTAAGAAGATACTGTGTGAAAGTAGTCACTAGAAATGGCTGGTATTTCAGAATTTTCAAGGCCTCCTTTTCACTCCTTTCTTTTGCTAAAGTGATACAAATGAGACGGTCTCACACCAGCAATCTCATTCACACAGCTTCTGCTGTCTCAATAAATGGCCTGATACCATAAAATCTGCAAGTGGCCTCTTGTTGCCAAACAGTGCACACAAAGGACACTTCATAGAGAAGCCGGCTGCATTGGTCTCCATCTTCTATAAGCCTATTTTCACAGAAAGGTGTCCACTTGATAAGTTGTCACTACAGGCATAAAGGATGTGCAGCTGTTTCAACGTTGCATGCAAAAGTGCAAGTGGCTGTGTGCGATACAAACACAACAAAGAAGGCATGTAGGCGTGTGTTTGTGTTTATGTATGCCTGTGTGCGCTTATGTGGCTCACTATGCTTGGTTGCACGCTCAAGTGTGTGTATGGCGCTCTGTTTGAAAGTGACTGTGTGTGTAATGTCTCTCGCAGTCTTACTGTGTGTACAACACAGACAGCTTGACAGCTGGCCCGACCGAAGATCTTCCGGGGTTTTTTTTTTTTTCCCCCTGCATTTGGATCTCTATGGAAACGCTCAAACTGAACAACAGCCGCTGGTAGAATTGCCAACAGATACCTGTCACCACGGGTTATGGTGTCACCATGGATGTCCCACTCTGGAAGGCTAATTCTTAAAACCCTTATGGCAGTGAGCACTCGATTGCAACGCGATTCTGCTCTCAGGAATCCTCCAAACCCACTGGGGAAGTATGTCAACTTGTGTAATGCTATATATTGTAGAAAATACTGTGTTAAAGTCCAGAAACAAATCAGCTCAGGGGTTTAGACTATAGTTTGAATATGTAACAGAAGGAATAACGGACACATGCAACCCGTCTGAGCAGAAAAGGGCCTGAGCTCTTTAGCAGTCATTTATTTTAGTGAAGTAACTTATTCTGGGTATGAAAATTAACTGTAAACACTAGGAAACTACTTTATCACTATTTGCTATTGCTGATTAATATGAATGAGGACCTTTAAACCTTGTAACGATCATTTTACATAGAATAACACCCAGAAACTGTATTACTGTAAAGTAAACAAGTAATTCCTTATTTTAATTTTGAACACACACACACACACACACACACACACACACACACACACACACACACACACACACACACACACACACACACACACACACACACACACACACACACACACACACACACAAGCACAATGCTATTTCATGACTGAAAGCCAACCTGGACTGTATATATATAATGTATGTATAAAATGTTCACTGCTAAACAATTTCAACACAAAACCATACTTAGCCATTATTAATAAATTACTCTGAATTAAAATACCCCGTTGCAGGCCTGTTCACTTGAGTAAGTGGAAATAAAAACAAGCGAGAGCAACGACGAACGAAGCAGTACCTTTTTATCGATGTGTGGTCCAAAAGAAGACTCGTCCACCAGCCTCGACTGGAAGCAGGAAGCAGGAAGCAGGAAGCAGGAAGTAGGACGCAGGAAGCAGGAAGCAGGAAGCAGGAAGCAGGAAGCAGGAAGCAGGAAGCAGGTGAAGGTGTGATGTGTGTCCAGCAGGTATCCAGCGTTACCAGAGGAACTCTGAGCGTCCAGGGTGGCTCAGAGCGCCATCTGGTGGATTTGTCTCATTTTCTGGTTGAGTCCAGTCCAGACGAAGCCACAAGGACGAGCTGCCTCTCCTCGTTCACTGCTCTCTGGTCTGACCTGCAGTTACTTCAGTCAGAAAAGAGCTAAAGTTCCAGGAATATGTGTTCTTGTGGATTATTTGGCTAATAATCCATAGACACAAGTAAAAACACTCACTTTAGTGCACCACTTCTCACAACTCTGCTTTGGCGAGCAATGTCTTCATGCACAAGCAACATTTACACGTACCTGGGTATCTAAAACAACGGGGATGTTTCTCTGCGTTTCTTGCATTTACACATAAACGCAGCTACGACTCACCACAAACGATGATTCCTGAAAACTCCGGTCAGAGTGAAGATCTGGATCAACTCCATGTCTCCTGTTGCATCTAAAGGGGAGACAGGTGGATATTTATGTCATAATTCGGGACGTAATTCGGGATGTGTTTTTTTTAAGGATTTTGATTGGCTAACATGGCTTCATGCTTCTTGTTACACTGCCCCCTACAGGTCTGGCTGCTCATAGCATCTCTGAACCAGTTGGATATGCAAGTCTGTGTCAATGAAGACTTTTTTGGGAAAATGAGGGAGAAATGTCATTTTTTGTAAAAACCCAGTGATGTGTGAACGTGGCCTCAGCGTCTTTCCCTCCGTCTCACATATCGGCCACATTCACACACATTATCCAATTAACATGAAATATACTGACCACAGACGTTTCTCCAGAAAGATAGCTCTCAAAGATTTAACATTTCTTTGTATTATTTATTTTACTATTCTTGTAAACAAAAGAATTGTCATTCTCATTTGCTATAGAGAAGAACTTTAGAATTTCCTGTCATAGAGCTTAAAGGTGTACAGGAGGATTTCCCGAATTTTAGGAAAGAACCGCCCTCTCCACCTTTTGAAAAAATGCACATGCGCAACGCTCTCCCTGCTCCCGAGACGGAACGCCTACTAGAACGTGTGCGAGAGACGTGACGAGCCCAGTTCTCCTCGTGCACGCTCTGTTTACAAGTCACAAGTCGGCATCGCTCACACAAGCATACCACAACGATCCTCTCCCGAGTCCGTTTCCAGTTAGTGATTCGCCCTCTTTTAAACGGCATTATCTAGTAAATGCAGGAGCGGGTGTTCTACACACTGCTACGCTCTCTGTTTGTTTGTTTGTTAGCAAAGGCCATGAGGGAGGAGGGGCGGGGACGCAATGGTAAAGACTGTCACTCACATAGATCTCATCTCACCTATTTCTATGTACAAGAAGCTTCACCGCAAAAATGACTGATGGTACATTTAAAAATCTTGACAGGCCTGCGGTAAAGATTAGGAAATGTTAGCAGACCTGTGGTCACCGTAATAACTACTGACGATGCAAATTACAAAATAAACTAATCAACCCTGGAAAGTTACAAAATAGACGTAGATCACTTTTACTGGAAGTGATTTGAAATGGATTTCTCCAAATAGAAGCCAAACTGTACCTGTGGAGTAGAAATTTCGCGACTGAATCATCAGTGGGAAGCCCAACCTGGGCTTTCAGCGCCATCGTGTGAAAGCCTCTCCCAAAAACACTCTGGTCTTGTTTCTCTCTTCCCAAGCCTTTCTCTTCTTCTCATACACTTCCAAGACACTTTTTCTCTTGCGACCCTCTGCCATGTTCAAAGTACCCGGTGAGAACTGCGAGCTGGCTGAAGGCGTAGCTCACCATATACACCTGAAAGCGCACATGCACAGAAAGTGAAAACTAATAGATCCACCCTACCTGGGGACGAGCACGTACGACGGCCTTACGTAATATATCACCAGAATGATTGACAATTGGGAGGACCAATAGTCTTGATGATCCACCGGGAAAAAGAACATCCTCCTGTACACCTTTAAGCTTATATAAAATTATTATGTGTGAGCACTGTCTGTTAAAGTTGTTGTGTTTGATGTTTGACTGTACTGTTTGGATGTTCCCTATTTGTCTAATAAAATACTAAATTAAAAAAAAGATTTAACATTTCTTTTCCAAATACAGTTAGGCACTTTTAAACATTCCACTGAACCTTTAGACATATTGAACAAACCAAAAATATATATTTTAGTCACTCATTTTAATAAAATTTGAACCTTGTATTTATTTATTGGCCCATTTCTCATGAATAAATGTCAGTGGATTGTCCCCTGTCCACACGAACAGGGACAGTTGAAAAGTTTCACTTTGGGAGCCATTTTCAAAAAGTTATGTTTTCAGTGGGTCCGAGCAACGTTGTCGTGTAAACTGACTTCCAAAACACAACAAAATCTTTCTGTTTTCACTTGGAAACATCATCATATAGATGAAGCCTTACAATGAACTTCTCATTGTGATTATAAACCTCATTCACTCTTCTGTTATCAGTCTTGAAAGTAAAAAAAAAAAAAAAAAAAAAAACTCCATCCAGTTCCTCAGCAGTACTGTGGAGCTCTAGCTGTGTTTCATTCTGTTTATTTGATGTACATTTAGATTTATTGAAAGTACGTGCATTTCATGTCTTCACCAGAGCCAGATGTTGTGTGGGCAGATTGAGAAACTATTGATGAGTGTTCTTTCACATGTCCTCATTGGTCCTGGAACACAGTTAGAAGCCCACTGTGCTGAAATTGACTCTATGTCAGGCTGCCCATCTGCTTGTTTGTACATCTGGAGTCTGAGAGATTCACTGGATATGTGTTTCTTTTGGGGTTTTTTCTGTTTTCTTGTTTTTTTCACTCGTTCTCAGGTGGTTGTGGGGCTGTCAGAATGTATGAAGCAGTAAAGAAATAAGCTTGCTTTATTGCTTTGTGATTATTTTTTCTCCTTTGGATATTACTAAAGTTAAAGTTTCTACTGTTTGAAGTTTCCCCCGCTGATAATCCTCAAAAAGCCAAGTTAATACCCACCTTCAATGGCCAGTGCGCTCAACCAGCATTTGCTAATCCTAATCAGTCAGACATGCCGTCATCCATCGATCACTCACTGTGCTCCGCTAGTTTTATGGCCAGCTTGATTTGGCACGCCGCCGCCAAACGAGACTCCACAGCCTTTAGTAACACAGTAATGCAGTGGTTAGTGCGCTCACCTCACAGCAAGAAAGTCGTGGGTTCAAATACAGGGCCTTTCTGTGTGGAGTTTGCATGTTCTCACCGTGTGTGTGTGGGTTTCCTCCGGGTGTTCCGGCTTCCCCCACGGTCCAAAAAATATACACTGGGGAGACCAAGTAATGTAGGTATTTTCAAGCATTAAACGTTGCTCAGTCCTGCTCTCTGCTGCGCTCCATGTGGTCTCCAGTTTAGTACACCGACATCATACCAGCCAAAATAACGGTTTAGTAGCGCAGTACGGCGGCCTGCTTGTGGGAAAGTAATGGTAGTCTAATTAAGGTTTTTACTAAAGTAATCCCTTACTTTACTTGTTACTTGAAAAAAGTAATCGGATTAAAATATCGCCTTACAGCCCATCAGTGGTTATGACCCCTGTGAGAAGAACATTACTGATTTAAAAAAAAAGAAAAGAAAAGAAAGACAGACTGGTTTATTAATCCCCTTGAGGAAATTGCTTTTCTGTAAATCCGTACTATTTATAGTAAATCTCAATGATGGGCCCACACATTTCAATTAAAAACATTAACTAATGTTGTGTTTTGGAGGTCCGTTCATAAGACAATGGCGATTGGTGCAACTGAAAATGGTGGAACTGGGACTTTTATTTTGACAGTCACCATAATAACAATCCCACTTGATCGTCTGTGAATATGAATGTCCGTATAAACGCCATTGTTAATGTTTATCATGTATCGTATTGTTCTGCATGTGATTTCCATTCAGCACCCACTAGTGGCCCAATATAAAAATTACATAATTTTCAGCGTTTGTGTTTTCACAGACTTCATACACCAAATGTTGCCTTGTAAACGTGGAGCACCTTTGAAATGAAAACGGGAAAAAAAATGCATTTATGCTTGAATCGTTGTGCCTGAATTACGGGTCCTGTTCAGTCCTTAAACACTCAGACCTCAAGTCTGCATCTCCAACAGCAGGTTCCTCCTGCTCACAAACAACAGAGGCATTCATTCATTGCCCTTCTTTGAAAAGTGGCCGATAAGAAAATGGTATGACCCTTGTGTTTGGCACATGTAAAAGTAAAGTCATGCCTTAACATTTCATGGAAATGTCAGTGGTTAACTGTTACCAAAGTGCAGTGATCTACAAATGTTGTGTTTTTTGTAAGTGTGTGATTAATAAAGTGCTAACCTGTGCCAGTAGCTCTGGTAGATCCACTGCAATACAGAGCAGACGTGAGCTCATGCATTTGATTATAGAGCACTTTTCAATATGGTGAGAGGAGAGGACAGAACAGAACCTGGCTCACAGTAGTCAAGGTCGTCGTTCCTGTGTCTAATATATAAAACTTAACAAAATGCTCCTCTGCTATGGCTTACTGTTTACATCCCAACCTAGAATATCATGAATGTAAAGGCAAAGTGAGAGCCCAAACCTTGTGACAAATGGCTCCCTTGAGAAGAAAAAAATCTGGAAAAAAAAGAAAAAGTCATCTGTAGGTAGACTACATGTCCTGCTGTGTTCAATACTTTTGCAATAATAAAAAAAAAAATCCTTGAAGATGAAGCTTTTAAGCAAATGTTTGTTGACAGCCTTTTCCATTCAGGATCCCCTACTGATAAGAGCCACTATATAAAAAAACATAATTATCTTTGAAGCTGCATTACCATCAGAATATATGTTGCTTGAATTGGGTCAAATAGATTTGCGGTGTATATTTATGAGGTTTACGACTGCATAAAACATGTAATATCTCCAAACAGGAGAGCAGGGACGTCTAAGTTCATGTATTAATTAAAATTCTTCCACTGTCCTTGATATATCTCATTATTATTGCAGCCAACTCCAAAATGCATCAAGGTTCAAGGTTACTTTATTAGTACCTGTAGGTAGACTTGTTTTACAGATTTTTGGGATGCAGTTGTCATGTCATGACAATTAAAGACACAAAATGAACCAGACTGGCAGATAATTGGTCCAGTGCAACAAGACAGATGTTAGCTATGCAGGTATATTATTCTCATGATTCTAAATGTTCCTAAAACTGTGGCTAGCTTAAGAACAACAGACCTGAGAGTTACAAATTAACACAATTATTTAATAAACAAAGACATTCTCACTAAGTGGTAGCTCCACAGGACACCAGTGTGCCTTCCCCAACTTAAGGCTGGAACGAAGGTATGAAACTAAAAAAACACAGACTTTTGAATCCGAAAGGTGACCCTCCTTCTGTCTCTGTGCTCCACTTCCTGTGCTCCACTTCCTGTGCTCCACTTCCTGTGCTCCACTTCCTGTTCTCCACATCCTGTGCTCCACTTCCTGTACTTCCCTCTGGGCCAATCACAGTGGATGATTCTTGACCTGCAGTTATCCTCCTTTGCTCAAGGGGGACTCCAGAGGCCTTTTCAGACAGTTTCCAGACTGGACCACCTCGGTCCTTGTTTCCATTTCAAAAGGCTATTGTCTCTGAGTATCAGTGGAGACACGGTGCCACTGTGTTTTTTCCCCAGATAGACGATTCCCATTTGGACAACTTATTATAATAACTGAATTATTTGTGACATTTCAGTGACCCAGAATGAATAGTAATGTATTTTTACACATAAAGACACATAGTTTAAAATCTCAGCGGGGGAAGAAAAAAAGCATGTTGGACTAAAAAAATGTTTTTAAAGACATAAAGTAGCTGAACAACGGCCGCGTCCCGGCCCAGCGGTGAACAGACATCTCGTCCATGGACAGCTGTCGTCAGCTGCACTGTGAAGCTCCTCTCCATTAGTTCACTTTTATAAGTATTATCAACATATTATTTCTCCATATTTCCACACCATAACTCAGATATGGAAGAATGAGCGAGTTATAAAAGAAGTTGAGTTTATTTTCATCTAATACTGATTGGCTTTTACACATTACGCCAATATTATTAGCTTATTTTGACTTCAGGATGTTTATATGCGACCTCCAGCTGAGCTTTTCATCAAAAGTAATTCCTAGAAATTTATTTACCGCATCGGTCAAAAAAGTGGGTCATGAAGATGAAAAAAAACACATAAGTTGCTCTAGACTATGTTGCATTTATTTGGAAATGTCATTCATAATTCAATCAGTTAATCAACATACACAATACCACATACAGGTTGAATGGTGTCCTACATCGTTAATGAGGTGCTTATTATCACACGAACAACAGGTTGAATACCTGTGCAGGATATTAACTTAACACATATCCCACACAGGTATTCAACCTGTTGTCCACCTGTCTGTGGACAAGTTGTCTGTGGACAAGTTGTCTGTGGACAAGTTGTCCGTGGTTGTTGAGCTACTTTATGTGTCTTTATAGAACATATGTTTTTAGTCCAAAATGCTTTTATTTTTCTTCCCCGCTGCAGTTTTAAACTTATGTTGAGCTACTTTTTCAAAGGAACTATGTGTATTTATGTGTAAAAATATATTATTATTCATCCCAGGTCAGTGAAATGTTACAAATAATTCACTCATTATAATAAGTCGTCGAAATGGGAATCGTCTATCTGGGATGAAACTGAAGTCACATGGTGGAAAATGGAGGGAAACACATGGTAGAATGCAAACCTATTTTCTCTGTAACAGTGAGGATAAACTGGCTGACCACATGGAAGAATGATCAAGTTAAAAGACTTTAACACAGACAAGTGTTCCACTATTCACCAATAGATGATTAAGATAAGATCAAGAATAAATAAAGAGAAACCACAATAAAACACAATGAAACCTTAGAGAGATAAAAAGCAGTCCCGAACACGCATGTGGAAAAAGTGATGAGTTTCTAAAGGAACTTGTTTTCTATTAAAAAAAAGAAAAGAAAAGAAAAGAATTTGAATAGTTCAATGACGTGTTCATGTTTTGTATCTGTGACTGGATCTGTGGCTTCTTCAGGTGAGGAACCATGCTGTGTGTGTGTTTTTCATCATACTTGGCAGTTTGGCTGTTCTACTTGTCAGCGCCAACACTCATGCTAGGACACAATTTCACATGCACACGACTTCACCTGATGTGTTGACAGTTTCCTGCTGTTAAACATGTTCATAAGTTCATTACATGAGCTAATCATCTATGTACTTTCACAACAAATCCGCTCCAAAAGAAATGGTGACACGGAGCAGACCAATTGTGCATTCGAGACGACGAGGCTCCACAGAAGTAAAACTAATTTCAGCAAAGAGGAGAAAAGAAATGGAAATGATTCCGATCCTAGAATTTTCAGTGTTAACTCTTATTTGGTGACCAAAATACATCATCACTGCCCCCATAGTGAACGACAGTGCCACAAACATGCTGACAGAATGGATCGTGAAGTGAGTGCACTGGCATATTGTGTCCCAAATTAGTCGTAAAAGCAATGAACATGCTGTGGTTTGTTGATTATATGTACCACAACTATTCACGATTGCCTCTTCTTATGTAATCTCAATAATGTCACATTACAAGTTTGTGAAGCCTGAGGTGAGAAATTGACCACTCATTTATCCTGCTTATGCATGAAGGGACTCAAACATGTATTTTACTATTGTTTTTGACTGGCAACAACCTGCAAATTCAGTGCTTCCATTTCACTGGTTGGAACCAAAACATTTGGCTTTTTGCAAAAATACCACTGAAAGGCAGGGTGCAGGTCTGCCGTGGCTCTTCTGGTTTCTCTATGACATCCAGTTTGCAGGAGGAGGTCATGTTGGTTTGTTTGCACAGGACATAGTAGTTTAATGGAAAACTATAGAGCAGTGGTGCCAAATGTAAAGTCGATAAGCCAAAACCAGCTGGCCACAGGGTCGATTCTGGCCAAGAGCAGCACATTAAGACCCGAATCACAAGATCAACGACGCAGCAGCAAAAGCTATTTTATCCCATTATCATCAAAGCCTTATTGTAATTGATGGGATTTTTTTGAAAACAGGCATGTTAAAGGCTGCAAAGTACAATTGAAGGTGTATTTGAAGGAAACTTTATTGTTTTTTTGTGAGATTATACATATATCTTTTATTAAGTTTTTATATTTTAGTTACAATCAGCTCTTTGAAATGGAACAAAATGACATTTTATAAAAAGATTGGTGATTTTACTGTAGTGGCCCCGGAAAGAGATTTATTCCCTGCTGCAGTAGATCTTTAAGGGTCTTGAAGATTTAAAGTGTTTTCTTTATAACTGAAGATCATCAATAGCTAATGAAGAAAGTAGAAATACAATTTGTGAAAAATATTTCATTGTGATTTTTCTAACCACCATTGTGATTTTACCTACACTTTGTTTTTGTGCTTCTTTTTTTGTGGGTTTATAAAATGTGTTGGTAGTGCACCGCATACACTGTGTAATGACGTCATCAGTTTAGACCTGTAACGCATGACGTCAGGCTTTACGTGATTTATGTTCATATCACCAGACAAATGCTGCCTTTCAGCAGGTTCAGTGTTTTGCCAATAGTCTACCACATATACAGTAAATGAGAACAAACTGTCACCAACATCCTCTTCACAATGTCTTAATAACTGACGTAGCAGCTGTTAGTTTCTCACACGCCTTTCTCATATTTCGTCTGACATGGCAGCGTTTCGTTCTTGTAGTTTTATTATTTTTTAATCCCGCTTATGAAGCCATCACTATAGCCCCGTCTCCACCGCACAAAAAGTACCAGCCTAGACGGGTTTAAACCGCTCCGGCTCGCGTGTCACGACATGGAATGCAGTCTAAACCGCTCTAGACCGCTCCAAAGGCGACCGCTTTTCCGCTACCCATCCGTTGGGGTACCAGGACCATGGAACGGGTCTGAGGTTGCTGATTGGTCAGGGATTTACTACACGCCCTCAATATTTGAATGTGCTGGCTGGATGAAGCCTCTGCGGTCAGTGTGGTCAGCTTTGCACTGGTTGTTTTTATTTTCATTTTCTTTTCTTTGCTGCTCAACTTTAGTGTTTGTGGTGAAAGAGCGACTTGAGGCAGGGGGAGACCGGGGGGAGGGACTTTGCATCGCGTTGGAGTTTTCTGTTTGCAGCATAGCGCTGGCCGTGGCGCTGATGCGCGTCCGGGACACCGGAGTCTGGAGCTTTCGTCTCCGGCGCTGACCACGCTCCAGCAGCTCCGCTTTCCAGAGGCGGTCAGCGTTCTGTTCAGCCGCGGTCAGTGGCGCTTTATCGCGGGGACGGACCGCGGAAGCGATGAAAAGGAGCTCGGAGCTCGGAGCTCGGAGCTCGGCGCCGGAGTGGAGAACCTCCTCAGACTCCCGTGTCTGTGCCTCAGCCAACCGGGGGGAACGCTCCGGCCACTTGCCCCGCACCCGAGCGCCGCCCCAAGTCCCCGGCAAGTGGCCGAGCGACTGGCTCTCTCACAACAAACACGGAAGTTGCGGCTGCAGCTCTCCACTGCAAAAAATGACTGCTGCAAAAAGTAACTTTTTTTTTTTTCCGCTGCAAAAAATTAAAGAAAATTAAAGTGCAAAGTGGAGAATTTAAACAACAACAGAGGATTCATAAGATCTACATCTGACGACGTTCTTTTCTGTTATAATGTCACATTTCTGCGGAGCTCATAAGCCCCGCCCACTTTTCATGCTCCTCTCTGCAGTGGAGACACGACCCAAAATTTCGGTCGGGGTTAGTGCTTACGAACTGCTCCGTACCGCTCCGCTCCGCCCCGGCACTTGTGTGCGGTGGAGACGGGGCTTATGTCTCTGGCAAATCAGACCTTTAATGTCACACAGAAGTTGGACATCAACAACTGCTTGTGTGTGGCCCAGAATTTAGTTCAGGTTTCATAATGAATCGCTGGGCCTTAGACCAAAATCTCTGTTTGAGCCCACTTGTAGGGTTTTTAAAAGGCTCATAAATAATTTGTTGTTTTTGTTCCGTTGAAAAAATGACTCCATGACACGTCTTGCAGAGTACTTTATACATTTTCATTCAATTATAGCCCAGCTTTTATTGAGACACTGTTGATACGGTGGTTTGCTCCACGGTGGGTGGATGGGTGCCCCAATGGGTCTTTGTGATTCACTAAATTTTATTTAATTGTTGATCTCTGGTCTAACCTTCACTTATGACCAGGCTTCAGGTGGCAATAAAGAAATAATAAATAAAAAGCTCAGGGCCTCTCAGCTTTAATTACATCGCAAGAGGTTGGTGTAGATTTAATAGATTGCCATCAAGCGCTCGGAACTTTAAGTGCAGCTTTTACGTTGAGAGACGTCTTTTAAGGCATTTCAGGATACCCATTAAGGAGACTTTCTAGTCAGTGAAGTAATTCCAAACATGTCCCACTGAGAGGCGGCCATCAGGCAGACTGAGAGCCTGCTGAAAGGATTATGTATCCCTTCTGGCTTTGAACCCGTCTGGATCGCCCATCTGGACCTGGCTGTGGAGGGGAATGTCTGGGCTACCTTTCCTTTTTTTTTTTTATCCTGCAACTGCCAAAACACAGATACGGCAAAGGTATTGAAAATAGATCTTAACTCAAGCTATGTGTCCATCTTCTGTACCACTTTTCTATTCACAGAAAGGTAACCCATCATTAAACCAACACATGATATTGTTCTCTTCTTTAGTTTAGCTGTTGTGTCCAGTCATTGGATCTGATTTGGGCGAATATTATGGGATGTATTGATCTAATGTCCTGAAATAGAGTAATTTTCTTTGTTGAATTGTGGCGTATTTGTGTTTGTTTAAACATATCCTTAACCAGGTGTCCGACCAATGTCTGATTTTCACAAACTTGTTTTTGTCCCTCTTGTGTTTTTTTTTTTCCAAATTAATTTCAGTATGTTTGACATCATGCATATAAAAATCATGTGACGACTCCTGAATACATTTTTATTAACTCACAGGTTGATGTGGCTACAATGATAATATTAATAGGGTATTACATTCAGCACACTGTCAAGTCTTTCACATTATCCATATTTGATTTATTGTTTTTACAGAAAATTCAGTGAAGGTTGATAATTGTGACTTCCTGATTCCTCCCTTCTTCTTTGTATTATTATTCCTCTTGTATTGTTGACAAATGTGCTGTCACTGTTTCCACACCATTGGAGAAGTGAATAAAATAAGTAAATATTAAAATTCTCTTGATATATCTGTGTGTAGAGTCAATTCCTTGAGGTGAAATGGCCCATTTGAATTTGTTTTCATTGATTTTCTTGTTCACTTAAGCACTGGATTAAAAGCTGAAATAACCTTGATACGTTATCTCTTTACACCTGGCAACTTCCTCAGCATTCATTTGGAGTTATGTTTACTTCCACTCCGGTAATAGTGCAACATTTACTATCCTTTTAGCTCTATTTAGGGATTTACTAACTCCTGCAAAATATATGTGCTGATTGTTTCACAGGGCTCACCAACATGAGCTGCTGGCTTGGTTTGTCTGGTGGCCTCATACAAGTGTTGCAGGTTTTAGGAAACAAAAAAACTGTTTTGTTGAAAACATTTATAAATACATCTGATTAAAGAGGTGAAGTAAATCTGAAGGAAAAACAAGTAGTGCACCCTGGAAACCCCAGCAACTTCGAATGTTCTTTACCGATTATTATTTTGTTATGAAACACGAAACGTATATATTGACAATAAATGTCAATATAAAGGGTCATCTATGTTCTATTAATGTTTGAAAACAGCATTTGACATTCAATCTATCAGTGGGTGAAGCTCTGAATCATACTGGACTAATACCTGAGAGGAAGTAAATGATACAGGCAGGAGGCAGCCCATATGCTGATATTGAGGAGGAAGCATAATCGGAGGCAGTGTTACAGGTGGCAGTGATCTGTGAGGCCATTAAACATGAGGCATTTGTTCAAGAAAGACATTTTTTTGTGCTTTGTTCAAATCAAATGTGGTGCAAAAAAGAGCATTTAAATGTTCAGAAGCTTTCATATTTCAAATAGCAAAAACATTTTAATTTAAAAGTTGGTCTATTAAACAAACATCCTGTGGGCCAAAACAAAGAAAACAAGACATTAGCTGCAATTTTTCAAGAAAGGGAACTAGTACTCCTAAATTATCCAAGTGTTTTCAAAATCTTCAGTAAAAGGAGCTATTAATGTCAAAGTCTCAACGGCATGGCGTCATCCACGGTGTTAAGGTCCACAGTGAAGTCCATAGATAAGGAGACAGGACGGATATTTCAGACGTTCCCAGTGTTACGAATTGTGACGTAAATATCCGCCTCCCCCTTTAGATACAATCGGAGACACGGCGTTTGTCCAGATCTTTACTGTGGCCGAGTTTCCAGGAATCATAGTTTGGTGAAACTCGTCGCTGCATTTATATGTAAATGCAAGAAACGCAAAGAAATATCACTGTTTATTATAACTGATAAAACTTTTGAACTAAAGCAGTAAAGTTGTGATCCCAACAGAGAAGAAAAGAACAAGTTCTCCCTAATCTGTCAAATGTTTTACATGACAAGTTCTGGGGAAGGTATGCATCCTTGAAATTTGAAACTACAGCCTTTAAAAAAGTTTTGACGTTTTTATCTTTCAAATAGCTATTTTCTAAAAAGTGTCACACTGGTTAATCTGAGCATAACATTTTGTACTATGAACACACACACAAGGAGCACGGAGACGTCGCCTGGTTTGGCGCAGCCGGGGCCACACCCTGGAGCCAGGCCCGGGGTGGAGGCTCGCACGCGAGCGCCTGGTGGCCGGGTTCTTGCCCGCGGGACCCGGCCGGGCTCAGCCCGAAGGGACGACGCGGGCCCCTCCTCCTCATCCTCCTGTGGGCCCACCACCTACAGAGGCTGCCGTAGGGGTCGGGTGCATTGTGGATTGGGGGGCAGTCGACGGCAGGGGCCTCGACGACCCGATCCCCGGACACAGATACTCCACTTCTCTGGAGTTGCCCGCGGTGTAAGGCGGCGGGCTGGAGTGGGCTTGCTTATTGCCCCACAGCTCAGCCGCCATGTGTTGGAGTTCACCCCGGTGAACGAGAGGGTTGCGTCCCTACGCCTACAAGTAGGGGACAGGTCTCTGACTGTTGTCTCGGCCTATGCACCGAACAGCAGTTCAGAGTACCCAACCTTCTTGGAGTCCCTGGGAGGGGTGCTAGATAGTGCCCCAACTGGGGACTCCATTGTTCTCCTGGGGGACTTCAACGCCCACGTGGCCAATGACAGCGAGACTTGGAAGGGGGTGATTGGGAGGAACGGCCTCCCCGATCTGAACCCGAGCGGTGTTCTGTTATTGGACTTCTGTGCCAGTCACAGCTTGTCCATAACGAACACCATGTTTGAGCACAGGGGTGTCCATAAGTGCACGTGGCACCAGGACACCCTAGGCCGGAGGTCAATGATAGACTTTGTGGTCGTGTCATCTGATCTCCGGCCGAGTAAAGAGAGGGGCAGAGCTGTCAACTGATCACCACCTGGTGGTGAGTTGGATGCGCTGGACCGGGAGGAGGCCAGATAGACTCGGCAGGCCCAAACGTGTTATGAGGGTCTGTTGGGAACATCTGGCCGAGCCCTCCGTCCGCGCAGCCTTCAACTCCCACCTCCGGGAGAGCTTCTCACAGATCCCGAGGGAGGCTGGAGACATTGAGTCCGAGTGGACCATGTTCTCCACTTCCATTGTTGAAGCTGCTGCTCAGAGCTGTGGCCACAGGGTCTCTGGCGCCTGTCGTGGTGGCAATCCCCGAACCCGGTGGTGGAAACCGGAAGTAAGGGATGCTGTCAAGCGGAAGAAGGAGTCCTACCGGGCACTGTTAGCTCATAGGACTCCCGAGGCAGTCGACAGGTACCGGCAGGCCAAGCGAGCTGCAGCCCGGGCTGTGGTGGAGGCAAAAACTCGGGTCTGGGAGGAGTTCGGAGAGGCCATGGAGGAGGACTTTCGGTCGGCCTCTAGGAAATTCTGGCAAACCGTCCGGCGCCTCAGGCGGGGGAAGCAGTTCTCCACCAACACTGTTTACAGTGGAAGTGGGGAGCTGTTGACCTCAACTGGGGACATTGTTGGGCGGTGGAAGGAATACTTCGAGGACCTCCTCAATCCCACCACCACGTCTTCCATTGAGGAAGCAGAGGCTGGGTTCTCAGAGGTGGACTCGTCCATTTCCCAAGCTGAAGTCACCGAGGTTGTTGTGAAGCTCCTCGGTGGCAAGGCACCGGGAGTGGATGAGATTCGCCCAGAGTTCCTTAAGTCTCTGGATGTGCAGGGACTGTCGTGGCTGACTCGTCTCTGCAACATCGCGTAGCGGGTGGGGACAGTACCTCTGGACTGGCAGACTGGGGTGGTGGTCCCTCTCTTTAAGAAGGGGGATCGGAGGGTGTGTTCCAACTACAGAGGGATCACACTCCTCAGCCTCCCCGGGAAAGTCTATTCCAGGGTACTGGAGAGGAGGGTCCGGCCGTTAGTCGAACCTCGGATCCAAGAGGAACAATGCGGTTTTCGTCCTGGTGGTGGAACACTGGACCAGCTCTATACCCTCCACCAGGTGCTGGAGGGTTCGTGGGAATTCGCCCAACCAGTCCACATGTGTTTTGTGGATCTGGAGAGGGCGTTCGACCATGTCCCCCGAGATGTCCTGTGGGGGGTGCTCCGGGAGTATGGAGTCCGGGGTCCCTTGTTGCGGGCTGTTCGGTCTTTGTATTTCCGGAGTAGGAGTCTGGTTCGCATTGCCGGCAGTAAGTCGGACCTGTTCCCTGTGCACGTTGGCCTCCGGCAGGGGTGTCCTTTATCACCGATTCTGTTCATCATATATATGGACAGAATTTCTAGGCACAGCCGGGGGCCGGAGGGGGTCCAGTTTGGGGACCACAGGATCTCATCTCTGCTATTTGCGGATGATGTGGTTCTGTTGGCCCCATCAAGCCTGGACCTTCAGCGTGCACTGACACGGTTCGCAGCCGAGTGTGAAGCAGCTGGGATGAAGATCAGCACCTCTAAATCCGAGGCCATGGTTCTCGACCGGAAAAAGGTGTCTTGCCCCCTCCAGGTCGGTGGAGTGCCCTTGTCACAGGTGGAGGAGTTCAAGTATCTTGGGGTCTTGTTCACGAGTGGGGGAAAGATGGAGCGTGAGATCGACAGGCGGATCGGTGCAGAGTCTGCAGATATGTGGACGTTGTATCGGTCCGTCATGGTGAAGAAGGAGCTGAGCCAAAAAGCGAAGCTCTGGATTTACCGGTCGATTTTCGTTCCTACCCTCACCTATGGTCATGAACTATGGGTCATGACCGAAAGAACGAGATCCCGGATACAAGCGGCTGAAATGAGCTTCCTCCGTAGGGTGGCTGGGTGTACCCTTAGAGATAGGGTGAGGAGCTCAGTCATCCTTAGAGATAGGGGGAGGAGCTCAGTCACCCTTAGAGATAGGGTGAGGAGCTCAGTCATCCTTAGAGATAGGGGGAGGAGCTCAGTCACCCTTAGAGATAGGGTGAGGAGCTCAGTCACCAGGGAGGAGCTCGGAGTAGAGCCGCTGCTTCTCCACATCGAGAGGAGCCAGCTGAGGTGGCTCGGGCATCTGTTTCGGATGGACGCCTCCCCAGGGAGGTGTTCCGGGCATGTCCCTCCGGTAGGAGGCCTCGGGGCAGACCCAGGACACGCTGGAAGGACTATGTCTCTCTATGGCCTGGGAACACCTTGGGGTGCCACCGGAAGAGCTGGAGGAAGTGTCTGGGGTGAGGGAAGTCTGGGCAACTCTGCTCAGACTGCTGCCTCCGGTTAGCGGCAGAAAATGGATGGATGGATGGATGGACATTTATTCAGGATTCAATTATTGTGAGTCGTCTAAGCTATGGCTGCAAACAACATGCCTGTTTGGACAGATGTTCACCAGAAAGCTGCTGCTTCCATCCGTCTGTTGGTTTGTTTGAAAGAAGTTCCAAACTATAAAAGTCAAAACAAGGACTTACAGACCCCGATGTGTCTTGTCAGAAATGAGAGGAAATAAAGAGACATTTCTCAGATGAGACATTTATATTTGGCATTTCACAAAGACCATCCAAGCAACCTTTCCTTGACCTTTCAAGGGAAAGTGTGGAACAATAGTAATGTAGCAGATGTGGAGCCAATTAATAATTATCTCTCGCCAAGCCGTTTGGGCTAAATTAATATATGCATCGCAGACATTTTTTGAGCTTCTATGATTTCCTTATTGCTGAGGGCTCTGGATATGTCTGTTTAGTTTGATGTACACCTCTTTAACCCTTTTAGAGCCGCCCCAGGAGAATTTGCCCATTTCTGAATTCCAGTGGCACGTTCATGCCATGTCAGCGATTCAGGTGAAAAAGAAAACATACACATCCATCAGCATGTGCACAAAAGAGACACACTTTCCATTTGAGCAAAAACCCATCCAGACTGTGCGCTAAAAGCACTGGAAAATGAAAGCATAGAGCTAGTGGGGTGAAGGGAAAAAAACAACCACTTCCCAGGGCTTTTTCTGGATGACGTTCTATAGAGGGCTCACATCGCGACATGCTGTTTTTATGTTGTAAAGTTTTGAGCAGAATCTCTGTTTACAAATACACTTCTACATCTTCTTCTTCTTCTTCTTCTTCTTTTTAAACTCTTTCACAAACTCTGATCTTCTGGCCCAGATGCTCCCTCACTTTCTATTTTCTACTGTTTTGAATGAAAACTTGACGATGATCAGTGTGCAGACTGACAGCACAAATATCAAATCAGGAACAGAAGATGAACTGACACTTTGCCGGGTCTGTCATGCAGCAAGCAGCCGAGAGCAAGGGAGAGAGAGAAATCCCAGACAGATGGATGTTGATGGGTTGCAGACATCTTTTGGAAAGAAAGTCTGATGCAGTCAGTGAAAGGGTGTGCGGAGGTGTGTTTGATGTAACCCCAGACAGTTGCCTTGCACAGACAGCAGAAAGCAGTTTCTTTGGGGAGAATCGCAGGTGTGAGCTCAAGTGTGCGTGACTGCTGGCATTAGTATTCACATGTACCGGCAGAGGAAGGATTTGATAAGGGCTGTGTTTTCGAAAAAGGGAAGCAACCAACAGAGTGAATTTGAAGAAGTGTTTACCGGGGTTTCGGGGTCGGGGGAGGTGGGGGTGGGGCTGGAGGTAAACATAGTTTCGGTGTCACAGACTAGAGATTACAGCTGCAGCGCTGTCAGCTGGTGGTTAAAATGGAAATGCGTGCAAAGACTGAGGTGTTTTTGCTCCGATGTGAACGTTTCCTCGTGATTGACGGTTCACATTCTGAATGTGAAGTCAAGTGCTGCACCTTGTGCCTGTCAGGTGGTGCACTGCAGTTTCTCTAATCACTTTTTAAATCGTGCACGTGATCGTTGCCTGCTGATCCTGGCTCTTATTTCAAATCCAGACAAAGACATTTTGTTTTTGTTTCATCAATGAAGACGAATACATCAATGCCTGGAAATCAAACATTTGTTTGAGAAACAAGCAACAACTCTTGATTACAGCTTAAAGCTGAGGCTACCAGGTCTGTTTACAGGTCTCTGGAAATACTAATGCATACGTGAAATGAATGTCAAATGCCCATTGTAGCTCCAGAGAGGTTTGAAAAAACAGATAAATAACCTACAGCAAGGCCACTTGAGTCAGAGTGAATTGGGCTTGATCACTATAGCTTTTTTTTTTTTTTAACTAAATTGGAGAGTGAGTGAGTTTACCAAACCTCTGTAGATGTGTTTCATCTCTCCTCAAGGCTAGATTATATAGCTGCTCCGACCAAATCACACCTTAATCCCTGACTGAATCGTTAGTGGCTGAGATATTTTACAGGACTGGGTTTATGTAATAAAAAAAAAAAAAAGAAGAATTCCTCAGTTTAAAAAAAAAATTATTTCACTGGATTGTATTATTTAAAAAAATTAACTTTTACTGTGAGTGTGATTGCAGGCAAGGAAAATATACTGTAGTTCGAGAAATGAACCAGTATGTTGATGTCCTTCAGCTTGAAGATGAAGTTCCATGAACGCATCATAGTCAATGTCAAGATGTCTGTTTCTTTCAAATAATAGTGACTCTCTTTTCAAACCTTTCTGAAGAATTATTATAATCAACTATATCATTAAATTTTAGTCTCTTACATTTGATAAATAGTGGGTTTGATGGAGCTCTATATCTGATAGTATATATTGTTTTCAGAGCCCGTTTTGTAAAATGAAGAGTGGCAGTGTATATGTTTTAAAGGTTAAGCCCCACATTTCCACACATTAAATTCAATATGTTATTAGAGAATAACGTAGACAGACATGGATAATAAAATAAAATACCTACAGTACCATCAGTAGAGTGAAAATGTGCTTATTGACCTTGTGGGGAAAATTCATGAACACAAATGTCATTAAGTGTAATTCAGGCAAGACAATTATATTTTGTTTGCTACATAAAAAGGCCAGTTCAAATGATTTTAAACCAACATAAAACAACACTGAAATCTTCTGTCTTGAAGTGGTTCGTGTGAATGTGTTGGAGCAGCGAGGTGGCTGACCAGCATCGCTGTCTGTGGGAACAATAGAGACACGTAGAGACATGTAGAGACATGTACCAGAAACAATCATATGAACAAAACCTCAAGATAATACACACATACACATAGTTTGTCAGTAGTATCATGGCCACGGCTCAGGAATGAGTAGATGGTTCTGACTATTTAGCAAAGGTGTACAGACAAACAAGCTCTTATTGATCTTGGCAGATTATAGGGATCATAATTTAGTCTGTGTTCCCCTCGCACAATTCTGCTGGCTGCTGTGATGATGGCCCGTCTTGAGCACCAGAGGTCGCTAGGAACATGATGCAGTCCAATTTGACCGAAAGATGAGATGCTAGTGTTAGTTTCAGGAAAAAGAAATTGCTAGCATAATAAGCTGAAACATTTCAGCCTGTTGCTTGAGATTCAAACCCACGTGGGCTACAATGGTCAAATTGGTCAATCCGTCTCAAACTGCCTGCCTCCAAAAATGTCTTCATGGGTCAGATTCGGTCTGATCATAGTGTTAGACATTAGGAGTGAATTTCAGTTAACTTGTGGAAAAAGCCCAAGTACATCATGGACAAGTCACTAAAAGTTACAGAACAACAAGTTCTTACTTTACTTAACTCCTTCGCTCCTGAGAGGAGCATGGTGCATCCACACACATACGCAACTTCCAACCATCGAACTAATTTGGCGATCTAACACTATTAGGGCATCCAGTTTTCCCCTGTCCTGCAGGTTCCAATGCAGCCCTCGTCGACTCACTCAGTCATGGGGTGTTCCGAGTGTGTGCCCAATTCAATTACACTTCATTCTGCATATTTGCTGCGTTATTCGTTCCTGGTTGGTGGTCTCCCATAGGCCACCAGATCCCAAGCATTAGAGCCATCATCGGTAGAAATCATCAGGCAGTTCAAGGAAGGTACATCTTTCAGTTCTTCATTGGCCAAGGGTTTTAACATAAAAAAGAGCATAACTAAAGTTATGCGATTCAACAACAGAAGTCCCATCACCTTTTTGGACAACAAACAGGAGACAAACTGAAAATACAAACTGAAAAAATGAAAAAGCATACATCCAAAAAAAAAAAAATAAATAAAATGGGCTGAAAAAAAATTGTCCAGGAACATTCTAGGAGTGAGAAAATGCACAATTTCTCAATCGGCAACTTAGGGTGCAGTAATGGTATGATAATATAATAACTTTATTCATATAGCTCTTTTAAGAACAAAATGTTTCACAGTCAAAACAGACAAGTTTCAGTTAAAGCCAAGTGGGCTTTTAGAAGAGATTTAAAAGAGGTCACTGACATGACATGGCAATTTAAAAGAGGGCAGTAATAAATATTTGTGCACACATTAAATTACTTAAAATACATTCACCTGGTCTGTTAGTGAGTGTTTGTGTATTTTTAATTCATTATTACAAGCAAAATAAAAATGTAAAATGTATGTTCATTTTGATTTCCACCCTTGAGGAAACCAGCCTTTGCTGTTGAGGTAGACGAGCTTTACGGCCGAGATTTGAACTTGCTCACATTTCTCAATGAAAAAAACAACAACAACAAAAAACCCACTTGAAGGTTTATTATCAACATACAAGCCCACTAAGAGAACCCATGGATTTTCTCTCAACCCATTACTTTGTTGTAATCTTGTTACACTTCATTCCTCACGGTTTGCTGTTCCCTATAAATATGCTATAAATGTATGAGAAGACTCTGTAATACTGAGCGCTCCTGCAAAAAATCCAATCAGACAGAAGTGTAAAACATTGCAGAAATGATAACACAGGTGGATGTTATGGACAGAAGTGGATGTATAGCACCATGTCACCTCTACGTGGAGGGAAACCTGCAAAAACATAATGAAACACCAGAAAAATTGTGAAAGACTTCCGGATAAAAAAGCTGCCTCTGTCCTTGTCTGATCGCAAAAGGAGAAGAGACTCAACTGAATGAAGGCAGCTATTAAAATTCCTTGTAAACACATTATAGGCCTGGTCTTGTCCAATTTACAGAGCCGAGACATAACAGTGATATAGAGGCTGGGCTGCATCCATAAATGCATGAAGACAATCTCATGTCAGAGTCTGCTGGCAACTTTCTTTGCATCCTGATGTGTTTTAGTTACACCAAAGAAAAAGACAGGTGAGCTTGAAGATGGCACACTGAACACCCTTGTGCGGCTAAAGCTTTGATTTTTTTTCTTCTTCCTCACAAGTGACTCACATGTGCATGTGAACAGATTTACATGACATTAGCATCCATTTTCTTTGTAAGCGGTAAGCATGGGATGTACTTAAACATGAGATGAATTAGAATTTATTTGAAATAAGCCACACGATCACCAGTGTACATTACCATAGTGTATGCTTAAAGATCCAAAGAGGGCTGTGTTGTGGTCTTGCAGCAGTTAGACCTTTCTGTGTGAAGTTTCATAATTACTATTGACAAAATACAATGGACAGAACAATAAGAGTTTTGACCTTTTCCTTTAAAGCCACCATCAAATGAATTATGTATTATTTTAATCAGATATTTAAATATGCACAATGCATATCCAATAACCTTTAAAATCACAGTAAGGCACTGAGATCAGTGCGAAAATGAAATATTTCTTCTCCTGTGTGACCCACGTTTAGATCAATCCAGAGGAGAAAAAACAAGCAAACAAGAATGTCATGAGGAAAACGTGATCAATACAGCTGAAAAGTAGTGTTCTCCTGCCGTCTCCAACACGCATTGGAATCGGCTGAAAGACGAGCAGAAACAGGTGTATTACCATGAGCCAATACTGTATTTATTCCACATTAGTATGACACTGCTGCCTCTGAACCCTTCCTCTTATGAACTGTACTATAAAACTGTCATATACTGTTGTCACAGTATATATATGTAGAGAGCCCAGACTCAGAGGCGTGGCTACAGCTTTTTACCAACATAAATCACTCTCACACACACACGCACGCACGCACGCACGCACGCACACAACCACTGGTTTGGGCAGCTTCTCACATTTATGGAGAAAGAGATGACCAGCCTGTCCTGATCTGCAGCTCATCACCTCTCTCTCACATATGTATTTCCCCAAATTTCGCAGGGAAAGTAAAAATTGGGAAACATATTGTCAAACTTGAGACTGTTGGTGTCACTTCAACACCAATACTGTGGGGATTATTTGGATATTTGCAACTTCTGTTGCTCTGTGCATTTTAGGATTAATGGATTTATTTATTTATTTATTGTTTTATCTTTTTTTTTTAAGAAAACAGAATAAAGAACATAAGCAGGTGAAAACTACATTTGTTGAAAATGTGTTAAGATGTGGTAGATTTGCTGGAGTTCTGTGGATGTCAAGAGGGTGACACATTTTAATTATTGTCTCAACTGGAACTACACTGTAGAGCGCAGACCTTCACCAATGCCACATTTGTTTGTGGAACCAAGTTAGCCTCACCAGCAGGCCCGCCCCTCCCTACACGCAGAACACGCGCTGTGCGTAGGGCCCCGCGATCCATGGGGGGCCCATTTTGCGCAAGTGAATTGAATTTCCCTCGGGACACCAGCCGCGCTCGTGCTGGGCCATGCGGGTCTTAGACTCTGCTCTTCGACCGTCGGGTGGGGTGGGGGGGGGGCTTCCTGTCCGGGTCCTCTTGTGGTGCCTCGTCGGAGTGGGTGTTGGTCCCCGTGTTCCAGGCCGGCCACTTCGGGGTGGGGTGGGGTGGCGCGGGGGGTCCAGCTGGGCCAAGTCCTAGCGATGGGGGGACCTTCTCCCTCTCAGCCCCTCCTACCTTACCTCACCTTACCTCATTCAACAATAGGGGCCAGTGGGCGGGGCCTAGGGTGGGGGGTCCAGGCCACTTAACTGTGGTCTGCCCCTCCCCCGACTTTGCGCCGCCCACAATTTTAACTACACTTAGTCACGCAGGGTCTTGAGGGGATCAGCTGGCTTTCAGGGTTCTGCCGCTGGGCAGCGGTAGAACACCCGCCCCCCGCTACCCCTCAATTTTAAACCGCACCCTAGACACACACATTGCACCACCTCTTCAAAACACAAATACACACATCCACATGCACCCAACACCCCACAGGGTGGAGGGGGGGGTGGGGGCTCCCCCCAGCACCTCCCGCTGTGGTCCCGCCGTGTTCCGGGGCGGGTGCGGCTGGAGTGCGGGGGGCACGCTAGCTCGGGCGTGGCACCTCCGGGGGGGCTGGGTAGTGGTTCTCCCTCCCTATTCACAGTTGGACTGGTGGAGGACGAGATCCCGTAGTGGCCTGGTGGGGGCCTGGCTGGTGGCCTGGGGAGTGGGGGGCACCCCCCCTCCCAACCAAATAAATGTATGTACGTATGTCTGTATATATGTAGATATGTATGTCTGTGTGTGTATGTGTATGCTTGGTGTGTGTGTCTGTGTGGGTGTGTATGTATGTCTGTGTGTGTGTATGTGTATGCTTGGGTGTGGGTGTGTGGGTGGGCTGGGATTAGGTGATGGGGATGGGGGGGGAAACTGGGGCTCCTGGGGGTTGGAGGGAGGCTGTCCTCCGGCCGGGCCTGGCTGGGCCTTCGCTCTTCCTGGTCTGGGGGGGGGGCTGGGCTGGGGCCTTCTCTGTCCCGCCGGGGGTTGGGGGGGTGGTGGGGGGATGGCCCCCGGGGGTGCGGCGGGCGCCGCTGTCGGGGCCGGGGGGGCTCCCTGCCCGCATGGCCTGGGGGCGCTGCGCTGGCCGGTCCCGGCTTGGCGGCTCGGGTCGGGGCCCGGGGCTCTGCACCCTTTATCCTTCTCCTGTGGGCCCCTCTGGCCTGGGGGGGGGTCCTCTCTGCGCGCTCCATCTGGTGCCTTCCGGGTTGGGGCGTGGCTCTCCGGGGGGGTTTGTCGGGGCCTCCCTGGATCCGGCGGGTCGCTGGGTGCCGGAGTGGCGGCGTCCGGCCCTGGTGGCCTTGGGCCCCGGGGTGGTGCTGCGGCCCCCCCACAACAGTTCCATTCACATCCAGAGGACAAGCCACACACACACACACACACACACACACACACACACACACACACACACACACACACACACACACACACACACACACACACACTTCCACTCCTCACTGACGAGATTGTTCTGTTAATGATCAAAACCAAGTTGTTGTTTGTTGTTGTTGTGTTTGTTTGCTTGTTTTATTTATTTATTTATTTATTTATTTTTGTTTTATGTCCTTTTGTTTTTGCTTTTGTTATCATTGTTGTCATTATTTAGGTGTTTTGCTCTGTTGTTGCTCAGGCTGGTTTAATCTCATGGCAGTTGGAAAATATTTAGATCACTGTGGTTACTGTATTATCAAAAAGAAAAATTTTTTATGTAGCAGTAACAAGGGTATTGTATGTATTTTTTTTTTTTTTTATTTTATTAAATTTTTTTTTTCCACCAAGTCTTTCTTTGTCTCTCCTCTCCTCTCCTCTCCTTTCCTCTCCTCTCCTCTCCTCTCCTCTCCTTTCCTCTCCTCTCCTCTATCCTTTCACCCCAGCCATTCCGCAGAATGCCGCCATCTCTGAGTCTGGTTTCTGCAAAGTTTTCTCCTTGTTGAGGGAGTTTTTCCTTTCCACAGTCGCAAATACACCTGCTTGCTCATGTGGATATGTTGGGCTTTTCTATTTTTTCTATAAAATTAAAAAAAAAATAAAAAAGAAGGAAAAAAGGAAAAGAATTTCCCTCGGGATCAATAAAGTATCATCATACTCTGCAAATGCGCAAAGGATGCGCATGCATTTTGCCGAGAGGCGCGTAGAGCACCACCACCAAGTCAGCCCGAGGCAGGAGAGAGAGAGAGAGAGAGAGAGAGAGAGAGAGAGAGAGAGAGAGAGAGAGAGAGAGAGAGAGAGAGAGAGAAAAAGAGACGAAAGCACGAAGCATCACCATCTGACCAATCAGCGGTCAGATGGGCCGGCAGGCAGTTGTTTACAGGTAGAGAGTAGAGAGAGAGAGAGAGAGAGAGAGAGATGGCTTCCAAACGTCAATACAATAATAATAGTAATAATAATAATTATTATTATTATTATGTTGTTGGAAGGGGCCCCCAAAATAAAATCCTGCTTAGGGCCCCCACTTGGCCAGGCCCTGCTCACCAGCATGATAGCCATTAGCTCACTTAGCTCATTTAGCCACATCACTGTGTGAAATCTTCTTCTTCATTTGGGTTTAAAAGCAGTTTGCATCCATACATTTGCATTACAGCCATCTGCTGTTTTTATCTATCTACATTATTTCCCACCACTTTTGTCGTCGCTGATGACTGTGTTTCTCTCTTTTCCAGTTCTTAGAACGCCAGTGCGTACTCCCATACGTCACGAGTAACTACTTGCAGGGTGTCCTCGGGAGTGCAGATCTCCTCTGCTATCTCTTGTCAAATGCATTATGGGTAATTTGTCTTCCCAAGCCGACACAGATATGATGTCGATGCATCCTTGATAAAGTGGGCGGAGCTAGAACACATCTGGGTATTCCATGCGTACTCTGTGACAAACGGCTAAAGAATTGGGTCAGTACTTCCCATCAGTCTCCCACTGATGATGTTTCATGGGTACACAGAACACAAGTATAGACGGTATGGGGATTGGAAAGCGGCCTCTCTCTTATTAGCAGCTTTTTTGTCCCTGGTGAATGTTTCCCTTCTTCTTCAATTTGTTTCAGCAGCAGTTGGCATCCGTGAAGTTGCACTAGCGCCATCTGCTGATTCCAGCTTCATACCATTCCCACTGGCCAAGAAAAAATAACAAAAGAAAGAAAATACCCTAAAATACACTGATCTCGTTTGATATCGTCCATGACGTGGTCTCTCATCCCCTTTGCAGGAATCGCAAAATGCCGGACACTGATCCAGTAATCATACAGTTTTTACTGGACCGAAATAATGTTTGATGAAAATATTTTTTTTCTTGTATGAGGCTGTTATCAACTCGTCTCCACAGGAAAGTATGAAATGTACAAATGTATGCGTGTATTCTCTCAAAATGCAACTTGAGGTTAGTAGAAGGTGAGAAAAGGAAGCAGTACAAAGTATTTTTCAATCAGGAGGAGCTACTGTTCATTGCTTTTATATGTCAGTGCTGTTCTCTTCGGCGAGCTGGCGATTTAAAACGGTGACGTCTGGTGGCAGAGCGCCACCTGCTGTACAACACCTTTACAAACATTCACGTTGATGCTTTGCAGTGTTTTGAGCGTAAAAAACGTCCTAACAGCGACGCGTTGTCATGAAAAGTTGGATTTCCTGTAAATGCTGTTCCTGAGCCTCCTTGCTGGCTGCAAACTGTGGAATGGATTTTCTGATTCATTACTCTGTGTCTCACTCAAGAAATCCAGTCCACATTTTGCAGAGCAGCAGCAGAGAAACACTTGTGGAGTCATTTTAGCACACTGAAGCAGCCGAGGCTTCATGGATCTGAAATCTCCGCAGGTTTGAATTGGAAAAAAACGTCAAAATATCGCAAAAAAACCAGGAGCCCATTGAAGCGAGGTGGGTCGATGATTCAGTTGCCCGAGCAAAGCTTTTACTCGCCCAGGATGTTTGGACAAGCCTTAATGTCGAGTCCTGAGAGTGATAAATGAAAAATTCAGACATGAGACCGGGTTTAAGAGGATATTAACCGGACCAAGGGTATTTTTATCGGTAATGACCGACTGTCCGACGTATTTCACGATCACTGCCTTTTTTATGGGAATTTTTTTCACAGTTTTTAGGGGATTTATTCAAAAACAGTTAGTCTTTAACGTCCCAAAATCTAATCAAGTGGTTCTTGGATAATCACACATCACATCAAAATTTGTTGCAACTCGGGTGAGTATTTTTTGCAAAAAGTTGGTCAAATACATCCAAACTAATAAAGAATTTTAGAAAATAAATACACACAGACAAGCACATAACCTCGGCCAACTTTGTTGGTCGCTCAACTTTGATTGATGAAGGCAATAATGACAGTGTGTTTTCATGAGATGGAGAGTTGACATTAGAGGCGGCTGGTAGATTTTCCAGGTTTGAATGATCAAAAGATTTTGGCCCCATTTACAGTCGTTACAAGTGAAAACGCATCATTAATGCTTTTGCGTTCCAGAAATGTTTCACACTTACACAGCACCATTTGGCAAATGATGTGGGTTAGTAGAAAAGCTGAAAATGATGTAGTTAGTAAGCCAGACCATGAGTTGGCGCTGTTGGTGGATTTAGTATTGACACCACAAACGCAGAGAACAATACACTGTAAACATGAACAATGGAAGAACACAGACCACCATGTTGGATCGTTCTTACAGTGACTCAAATAAAAAACTGCCAAGTCCCAGGAGAGAATGGACTGGAAGTCATGACAGTCTGGAGGAAACGTTGTTATTGTCAATCTACTGAGCGTGTGCAGAAAAACTATTTGCTACGGCTGTAGTGCTCATTTTGTAGGCCGAGTGAAACTGTATAAAAGTTGATCTTTACAGACTGAACTCTGGGATTCATGCTTCCACAGTGAACTCCAGCTGGGTGCATAGCACTGAGCTGTCTCTTCTAATCCACTTCTTTGTGTAATCTCACAGGGCCCATCACTCTGTCCTTTGACCCTGTGACCAGCAATGGCCCTCCTAACACAGCAGGAGGAAAAACAAACTGCCACTCTCAGCTATAAATAGTTCACTTGCATTTCACAACTATCAGATAAAATCCCATTCCTACAAGTTTTAAAAATGCAGTTTTACTATATGTTTTAATACACAGGACATGCCTGGAATATGAGAAGCTCATTTTGCAATTGTGGTTCTTTTATGATCGATGGTACTTTAAAAGCTACTAGCATCAAATAACTGGTGGATAGAGATAAACTATAATCCTTTTTTTTTTGAGGCTGAGACTCTGAAAGAGGTATTCTTGTTTGGTCATTTCCGTTTTTTTGATTAGCTTGCTATAGCCCTCGGCTGCGCTTGTCTGGACTGTTTGGAGGTCACAAGGCTACAACCAGGAAGCTGCTCAGCAGAGATTTCACATCCGCCTGCTTCTCACCGAGCCAACACTGCTGCCAATCAAAAACTCATATGCCTGTGGCTCTCAGGCAGACTGACCTGCTACACACACACACATACACACACATGCAATTGCTTGCAAATGACGCAATTGCATGTGAGTGTCATGTGCATGCATTCACCCAGAAAGCCTAATTTGAATCAGGGCCAGTGTGCTGTCTAATTAAAACAGGACATTCTAATTAATTGCATTATGAGCCCTTGAAAGTAAAAGGCCCTTAAGACAGAGAGGTGTTGCTCTATGTTTCTCATCTGTTGACGTGACATTAATTAGTCTGGACTAACTTACTCTTCAGGGCTGCTGCTGGGCTAACATGGCCCATGGAACTTGCACCCACTATTTAAACGCTTCATTTTTCTTCTGCCAGGAGATAGTCGCCTGCAGTTTCATCAAAGATAATATCTATGTTGCCTTACTGCTATTATAGCCTTAATATCCAGAAGTGGTGATAAGGTGGTCTCCCTGAAAAGAATCTACAGGTAATCTATTTTTCTCAACAGGTAAAAGAAAATGATTCACCAAGTCTTTTCTTGGTGAATTGATGTGCTTTTCTTCACAAAGAGTCCTATTGAGTCAATAGTGAACTTGTTCATGCTTATGTTGTATGTTGTTTGAAATTAGGGTCATATTGAGCTGAGAATGCACAAGACAAACACACCTGCAGTTAGAGATTAGGTATTGATGAATATTCTTCTTCTTCATTGGGATATTCTTGTTTGCTGCTTACCTTTGTGTGGTGCAACAATGTTAACAGCCGACGTTGTTGTCATTTTCTAATGTTGCAGTAACATAAAGAGAATTTGCTTTTCACCCAAGGTTGTTTTGAGAATTGCCAATTAACTAAACAGCATGACAAAGAGGTTTTCAAACAATTCAGGTCATCGCTTTCACTGCAAAAATGGGCTCCTCTGCTGAAGTTCCAAGTTGTTTAGAGAACTTCAATAAGGCTGTTTAGTAAATTAAAGCCACTTCCTTGAATTCCAGGTGCAACTTTTTTTCCTCTCCTCATGCAATGATAATGCAAGTTGCTGTGTGATGAATAAAATGGTCTTCTCTTCCTGTTTCACCCTTTTCTCTTTGTAGTTAAAATGTCATTAAATCTCCTCCTTCTTCCCACCATCTGTCTTTTCTGTATGCAATATGAGTTTTTGGAGGGTGAGATATGTACCCGTGGCAACAAGGCAGCTCAGGGAAAATAATCAGAACAGATGCGGTGTGCCCATTTTTAAAAGTGACCTTTGCAACAACAGCCTCACTCCCAGTATTATATTACAGTGTGACTGAAAATCATTTCTTAAGAAAGAGACCAACAGATGAAGAGATTTAAACATACTTTGTCTCCCCCTGCTCCAGGACGAACTCTCTGCAGCGCCGTCCACATGCTGACCATTTTACAACACCGCACAGAAGCTGTGGCTTCAGTGTGTGTGTGTGTGTGTGTGTGCGTGTGTGTGTATGTGGTCTGCTCAGATTAAAGCCTGTCAGAAAGCCTTAAGATCAAAGCCTCTGCAGCGTATGAATCTGATCTGACACTGGAAAAGCCACACAGTTTTGTCTCCTCCATCTGAGATGGAAAGCAAAGTCATTCACCTATTATTTTTCACTCTGTGTTGGCCAAACTACCAACAGTTTGATTATAAATCTGCCGTTAATGCCTTATAAGTGCACTGCTATCATCTTGCCACTTCTCGCCGCCTTTGGATTTAATCACAGCTTTGAGGAAAATCAGCAGGACATCTTCTGGGTATTTTTACGAATGTTAATGTGTGCTTACTTAAATCAGTGTCGTTAAGGGATCTGTCACCATGCTAAAGTTTCACCAAAATTGTCAAAATTATAAAATGCCTTTGTTGTAAAATACATATATTTGGTTTGCTATGGAAATTGGGACACACACTCACCTCAGAGAGAGAGAGAGACAGAGAGAGAGAGAGAGAGAGGGGGGGGGGGGTATTGGGAAAGTGAGACCAGTTGACTGACCCCACAGTTGTGTAACGACAGACAGCTTGAGTTAATCTTCTAAAGGCCAATGCATACTTCCATAAGAACGGGTGTTTTTGGCAGCCAGTTTAGTTTGAATCTTTATTTAGGCTTTTGAATGAAAATGCCTATTGTAGTCCCATTTTGGTAATTTCTATATGTCGTAGTTCTAATTCAGTTTTAGTTGATGGAAACTCAAAAAGGTTAATTAAAAAAAAAAAAAACTACCCATAAATATATTGTGACATGTAGAATTTGCTTTTTAACACTAATATATTTCCTTTTCTACCTGACATTCTATATTCTTTCTTGCTTTGTTAAAAAGTTGTCCTTTTTCTTTTAAGGTAATGGCTTATTTTCATTGGTAAAGTTTTCCACCTGTACCTGTACCTGTACCTGTACCTGTACCTGTACCTGTACCTGTACCTGTACCCGTACCTGTACCTGTACCTGTACCTGTACCCGTACCCGTACCTGTACCTGTACCTGTACCTGACTCTCCTCACTCCAAATATCACTCCATGTACTAGTTTATTCCTCCTGTAGTTTCTCGTTGCTTCTATCTGCAGCCTAAACTGAGCAGCTGTCGACTCTGAACTGTGAACTAGTTTCTATTCTGCTCTATTAGTGTTTAATAGAATATTAGATCTTATTAGTTCTCTGCAGGCCCCCTATAGCTCAACACTTTACAATGTCACAGTCACTCATAATAAAATTGGGAGTGGAACAACCAACAATGATTGTCAATACCTATATCAAAATCAACATTTTCGCAGCAAATAATATTTTATTTTTCATTGAAAATCTGAATGATGTACAGTCACCCAAACGTGTGTCAACATTTTGGAAATGAAATACTATATCGATCAAAGGTCCGTAGAATTAGTCCGACCTGTGTGGATTCTGCAGATTTAATTCCTCATCTTGGAAGAAAATTCCTCCAAATTCATCCTCTGCTTCAATATTTGAACACATCAGGATAAGTCACACAATTACAGACCAATCAGAGGCCGCCTTTCAAAAGTCAGTTGCTCGTTTTGTACTCGAGACAATAATTTGTTATATTTCAAATTTGGGCAACATGAGATGGTGATGAGTAGTGATGGTCACTAAACACAGATTTCAGAGGCTTTGAGAAACACGTCTGCTATTTTTTCTGCGTCTTTTCCAAAAATTGGCCGTCCAACTGTTGGCTGGATGACTCGCTGCCTAAAACTACGCTTCAGCTTCTATGTTTTGGAAATATCTTGGACCAGTTTTTCATAGCAAATTGTGAATTGAGCTCTAATTTTTTAGTTCAATGAAGCTATATTCCATGGAACTAACTCTCTTGGTGCACTTTGTTTTTCTTTTTGACTGATTCATCTATCTCCAGATTGGGAATCACTGATGGAGGCGACAGACACATTAACTCTGTGATTTGTACGTATTATAGAAGTCATCACATGTGATTCAGTGGAGGGCAATCCAACTAACTCACTGTCTGACCAGAGTTTATGAAATGTATTGCACAGTGTACTGGATAATAAGCTCATAAAGCCGGTGTAATTACTCAGGTTCGAAGCCTTTATGCTTCTACCAACTGCACTTTCTATAGCCCGGGCAATTCCCCATGTAGTGGTCACTTGTTGATCAAGAATTACACCATTGTCATTTTCCATTTCCCTCCTCAGGCCATGTTTACACGTACTCAGGTTTTTTTCAAAAACAGATATTTCCCCCTCTATGTTTTCAAAAAAAATCTTCGTTGACACGGACCTGCAAATACACCTGTTAGCAGCCACTCTGAACAGCTGGACCTGTCGGGGGCAGTGTGGCGAGAAGCATGAAGCCATGATAGCCAATCACAATCCTGGAAACAATGTGTCGTCATGAATTGTGAAATACATCTCCACCTTCCCCCCTTTAGATGGAGACAGACAGTTTTTCAAAATCTCCACTGTGGCCGGAGTTTTCAGAAATCATAGTTTGTGGTGAGTTGTAGCTGTGTTTATGTGTGAATGAAATATATATATATATATATAGTACAAGTACACTCAGCTTGTACTGTTTTATTTTCAGTACAATGTGTATTGTACTGTATTGTATATATATATATATATATATATATATATATATATAGGTATATGTGTATTGTACTTCTTCATTGGGATATTCTTGTTTTCTGCTTACCTTTGTGTGGTGCAACAATGCTAACAGCAGACGTTGTTGTCATTTTCTAATGTTGCAGTAACATAAAGAGAATTTGCTTTTCACCCAAGGTTGTTTGGAGAATTGCTAAACAACTAACTCTCTTGCTGCACTTTGGTTTTTTTTCAGTACAATGTGTATTGTACTGTATTGTATATATATATATATCACAGTTTGTTAAATACCCGGGTACATTTAAACGTAGCCTCAGCTTGTACATGTACTCTTGGGCTCGTTCCGCTGATTGTTACAGCTGTGTCTAATTTTCCAGCGTATAAGACTTTGTCTTTTTAGCTAATTTGGTGATCTACTCTCTCTTTTCTTTTTCTATTTCTTTTTTTCCTCAAGCGAATTTGTTCTCTGCATCTTCTGTCTGTGTTTAGTTATTTTCTATAATTGTTGATGTTGGTTTTGTTCCACTTCTTTTGGTGATTTACTTCTGTATATTTGAACTGCAGCCTTGATTCAGATCCCAAACTGGACTGGCTTGCAATCCTTTTCCATACCATTTATGAAAACAATTAAATGATTGTTTGCTGAAATGCAGTCTTCTGAGTTTTATCTTCAGTTATTCTGCATGTCCTCATTTGAACACATTGTCAGCCGTGCAACTGGCGTCTTTTCAAGCTAAGATGCTGGTTAGTGTGAGTGTTTTGGATTCACCGCCTCCATACTGCGACCATATTGTTATGTTCTGCATTGGAATAAATAAAAGCTATTCTTTGATAATCAACGTCACCATTTATTGCCACTCGTGCTTCACTATTTCTATCACTACTAATCATCCACTAGACTCCAACATATCCAACCATGCCTCAGTACAATTACATCTCCAGCAAGTGCAAAGAGACAAAAAGCATTCACAAAACAGCTCATACACCTAACAAGTCACTGAAGCAGCTGCTTACAAATTAAAATAGTCCTCCAGTCTCATTCAGTTCTTGTTTTTACTCAGCTACATTCTCTACTTCCTTTATAACTTGCAAGGTCGGCACACATCAGCTTTTGGTTCCACAGCGATAGATTGTTGACTTTACAATGGCTCCATGGACGAGACAACACTTTTCATGTGATGTACTGCGCTTCTGCCTGGGATAACGTGTATCTCTTAAGGGTGAATGGTTTTCACTGATATGTTTTTTAGCTCCTTTGTCAGTCCCAGAGGAGTTTATATCGTCAGTCATATTCACACATTCAAAAACACTTGCACATTAATAATGATGCCTGCAGTGCGAGGTGCTGAATTTATCATTTGGTATGGATTTGGGATTCAGTGTCAAACAAGAAGTGGAGCTGAAACGGAAACTTTCCAGATTGAGTCAACCCGTTCTAGCAACAGATTTGAAAGAGGACATTGGAAACACTCAGCTGGCAGCAGAGACCCTGACATCTTCAGCACATGTTCAGCACAGCAGTAGCTGGATGGGTCTTATTAGTCCAATACCAACTGTGTCCTGCAGAGCATTCCCTCATCAGGCTAATGAGTACAGCCAAGTAATGATAGATCAATGATTACAGATGATTAGTGTTTTCCTGTGCTGGCTATGACTACAGTCTCTGTAAGTAGATGCCGCCTGCTTACTTGAAGTCAGTCCCAGAAGGACAGGCAGCTAAATGATGGAGGTCTATGGTACAGCAGCTGGAGCTGTGGATTTACTGGCTTGGAGGGTCGTCTCAAGCCTTTGTCAGGTCCTCTGGCTCTCTGAGGACGACTGACTCATTAACAGCCATGTGGATTCACTCTTGTTAAAAGGCCCTAATGGATAGATTTATCTCATTACATTTGGCACTTCATTAGAGACACATACTGTCGGACAAAAGCCCCGTCTGCCTGCATAATGGTGGACACATTCACACACATACGCTGTGCTTGTAATTTTCATACATTTTCATCAAAGCAATGCAATGACCCAGACTAATGTAAAGTGCAAGCAATGATATGGTTTTCGTATGAGTTTATCTGTTCAGACCCATTGTGATAAATGGCCGGGGGGGGGGAGAAAACCTTTACAAGTTAATTCTATTTCTCAGGTGTGTAAGGACTTGTCATGTTTGGACCTGTCAACACGAAACCTTGTTTTGGTTAGTCTGAATTCCAGGACGTTATTAGCAGCATTCACACTTCCACAAATGGATCAGACAGGCTGCATGGAAAGTATGTCTCCGTCTGCTTACAAACTCACTCAAATTCAAATTCAAAATTCCAATCCTGTCGGAGTCTTAACGCAGCTGATCCTGAAAACAGCTCTAAAAAGACCAATCACAGTAAAAATGCAGAGTCTTCATACTTGATCTTCATTTATTTGCAGAATATAAGAATTCCTGCAGCTTTTTTGGCTCCAGAGTATTGGGGCAGATTATATGTCACAGCAGCTGTTGTCTTTATTAAAGCTTCAGTCAAACTTTGATAAACAAGCTAAAATAATGCATTGAGATTTCATTTTGCAAATATTTTCTGAAATATTTTATCGACATGCCACTTTTGTCAACCACCACAGTTACACATGCGACACATTCTGTGGACTCAGACACGAGGCAGGGGAGGCATTACATTGGTAGGTGTGTGCACTGGAGCTGCGGATGTGCAGGGCTCACGTGTTTGTAGCGGCAGGAGGGGGGGAAGAGAAGGGAGGGTCTTCTCCAGGAACCATGGGTATTGGTGTCAAAATTGCATGGGAATGCATCCAAAAGTTGTTGACTATTTTCAGTGAGACCAAGAGCATTGGACTGAATGAATGAGCAGCAGGCATTGCTGCAACCACAGTGGGCCTAAAATTTTTTATTTGAAAACATCAATTATATCAGCTAATTAAGGTTTTGGCTCTGCACACATGTCATGTCTGGGCTTACCTGCAGCAGCTAAATCTTAATGGAGACACAATTGTATAAGGCTGTGTTGGTCTTTATGTCCACTTCACTACTCTAAGACATTTCTCTATTATTGCAGTTGCCAAGGAAATAAATTAATGCAACTACAGTATTAATCAACTAGAATGTAATTAATTAGAATAAGTCACGCCTGTAGTTTTTCATTATTCCCTGTTGGACTCCTTTTCACAGCCCCGGGACTGCGTACAAATGGCTTGAATCATCTTCTTTCTGCCGGTATCAGCAATTTACAACCAGGCAGGGTGGTCTTCTTGTTGCACTTCTTTTGTGGTTAAACAAAAGCAAGCGAACAAGGAAATCCTGCTGGTGCCTTCAAATGGTGCGCGGACAACGCGTCCACAGACACGAAGCTCACAAAACTGAAACCCTGGCAACTTGTCCACGGCAATTTTTTTCAGCATTACTGATTTGAAGGATTGAATTTCAAAGTCTATTTGACACATTTTGAAGGATTATTAAGTGTATCTGACTCAAACACATAACATATATCAGTATATTTGACACAATAATTAGCCGTAAAGTTAAAACGCTGCTCCATAGATGACGGCGGTGAGTGATGTGTTCAGGTGCTGCTTTCTGACATGTTAAGGAGCTGCGGGGCTGGTACCAGTAGCGATGTTACATGTTTTTTCAGCATTATTGATATCACTTCCATAAAGCATATTTTGATGGCTTATTGAAGGTTTTTGTCATGTTTTCCTCCTCTGAACTGCCGTAAGATCTATCATGGTCGCCGCCATCTTGGATGCTTTGCGCTCTCCTATTGGACCAGCAGCTTACATGTGACTCAAACGCATCATGCATAACAACAATATCATTACAATAGCAAAGATAGTACCAACTTTAAACACTGGTTTTAAAAAAACTGCAGAATTACAAATAGAGAACATTTGACATGGAGCTCAGGACTAATATGTCTTTGTGACGGTATAAAGACATTGTAGTGTCCCGATGTCAGAACGGGGTAACGCTGCTGCTGACTGCGTTGAGTGATGCGTTCAGGTGCATCATGTAAGAGCGGCTTCTAAATGATGAACATGATTAAAATATGACTGATACAATCATTAGCAAGCTCGGATGATGCGAAGCACATGGCAGTGCCAAAGTTTCAGGTGGGGGAGCGTCATGTGTGCAAAGAAGACCCTTCTTCGCTAGAAACAAAGCCATATGATACCATACAAAATATACATATAACATGTCAATTGGAAATAATATGTAAAAGTACGCTGAGGGTGCCGTCTGTGGACAAGTTGTCCGGGGTTGCAGTTTTGTGGACGAGTCGTCTGTGGACGAGTTATTCTACAGCAAAAAGCCCGGAGGTGAATTAACTCCCACAGCTTTTTACTTTTATCTCTTCAAAGACCAGGGCTTTGCTCGCTAACTTGATCAATAGCGGGTAAAAGCGGAGCATTCCTAGCCAACATCACAGCAAAACCTACATCCACTATCATGACTTACATTAAAAGAAAAACAAATAAAATCTCAGGTCATCCACTTTGAAGATGCAGTCATTTTGCAGTCATTATCTGATTGGTTATTGACACCTCAGCAAGTAAACTGTAAAAGACTGGTTTTAAAATGACTTTCTAATCATTTCTAATCATCACAGATAAAGTGGAGTGATTGTGGGGCTTTCATGATTCAAAATGAATGGTTTCCTAAGTCAACAATGAAGCATTTCAACATATGTTAGTACAGTCGGATCCTCATCAACCTGCCTGAGCGACTATAAGAAAGGCTTGTGTGGCAAATGTAACTATACTTTTAAGTATTTTGTCTGGATTTAATTATGACATTTCCTACAAATATCACAATATCACACAATACTATTGCAAATTTGATAAAAAACACTCTTAGCAGGAAAATCACTATGTATTTTGAGTCAAATTAAGCATGTTTAAATGATCACTGGTGGTTGTTACAACCCATATACATTTTTAAGGTACTGTATCTGAATATGGTGTCAACTCCTTGATATAAGATTAACTATGTTTAATCTAACGGACACAAAGTCAGATTTTGTGTACAAAGCACTGGATTAAGTTTGTACCGGAACTGTCTGGAACAAAGTCATGTCACTTTACCACAGTTAATATATCCATATCGCATAAATGTTAATGTGGTCTGGGCTGCCTCAAATCCTTCTCGACTAAATCAAATAATCCTCTCAGACAAAATTATTTCTAAGAATAATCTCGTTATTACAACTTTAAACACTTTTAACCAATAACTTATTGGTTAAAAGTGTTTAAAGTTGTGATAATGAGATCACTTACTTATTGGCAATAAGTAAGTTTGGTTGTATGTTTAGTACTGTTTAAGTGCATTTCTGTTTTCAAATGTGATTTGAGGTTCACAGGCTCATGTTGAAAAAAAACTTTTGACCTATCAGATGTTTTGTTTGCTTCAAATAATTAACATGATCATATCTCACATTGCGGTTACTTGTTAAATGACCCATTTCTATTGGAAACATGGCAGAACAATGACATTTTAATACACTAGCCTTGTCATTAAAAAGAAGTTCATGAAAGGCGGAGTTCACAATATTTTTATGTATCAAGTCTCACAGTGAGGGAAATTATTTTAAAAGTGATAGGGGACAAATTAATAATTGTATGTTGTTGCTATCAAAAGGTATCAAGAGGAGTGATGCCGGTAACACGTTACTCTCATGTGACCACTTTTTTCAGTAACTAGAAAAAACGGTTTACTATTTCCAAACCAGTAATCAGATTAAAGTTACTTGTCCAAGTCACTGTGCATTACTATTGTAGCATTACTATGGTAGCGTTCCTATTGTAGCGTTACTATTGTAGTGTTACTATTGTAGCGTTACTACTGTAGCGTTTCTATTGTAGCGTTCCTATTGTAGTGTTACTATTGTAGAGTTACTATTGTAGCGTTACTATTGTAGAGTTACTATTGTAGCGTTACTATCATAGCGTTACTATTGTCGCATTACTATTGTAGCGTTACTATCATAGCGTTACCATTGTAGCGGTACTATGGTAGCGTTACTATGGTAGTGGTACTATGGTAGCGGTACTATTGTAGCATTACTATTGTAGCATTACTATCATAGCGTTACTATTGTAGCATTACTATTGTAGCGTTACTATCGTAGCGTTACCATTGTAGTGGTAATATGGTAGCGTTACCATTGTAGCGTTACCATTGTAGCGCTACTATTGTAGCGTTACTATCGTAGCATTACTATCATAGCATTACTATCGTAGCATTACTATTGTAGTGGTACCATGGTAGCGTTACTATTGTAGCGTTACTATCATAGCATTACTATCATAGCATTACTATCGTAGCGTTACTATTGTAGTGGTACTATTGTAGCATTACTATCGTAGCATTACTATTGTAGCACTACTATTGTAGCGGTATTATGGTAGCGTTACTATCGTAGCATTACTATTGTAGCACTACTATTGTAGCACTACTATTGTAGCGTTACTATTGTAGCGTTACTATCGTAGCATTACTATTGTAGCACTACTATTGTAGCACTACTATTGTAGCGTTACTATTGTAGCGTTACTATCGTAGCATTACTATTGTAGCACTACTATTGTAGCGGTATTATAGTAGCGTTACTATCGTAGCATTACTATTGTAGCACTACTATTGTAGCGGTATTATGGTAGCGTTACTATCGTAGCATTACTATTGTAGCATTACTATTGTAGCACTACTATTGTAGCGTTACTATGGTAGCGTTACTATTGTAGCGTTACTATTGTAGCATTACTATTGTAGCACTACTATTGTAGCGTTACTATGGTAGCGTTACTATTGTAGCGTCCGGCAGGAGGAGTTTCTTGTCTGCAAAGCCTCTTTATTATTAAACAGAACCCACCGCTCCTCCGTTCTCCTCCAACCTGTGACAGACACATGGACAGTGTTGGCGACTCCTCAGTAAGAAAAGTTGCTATTGGCTGTTCTGAAAGCAGTGAGAAGTCGCTAAATGATGTCATCACCTAATTTGCATAATTGGAGTTGCTGCATAATTGTAAGGCATGTAGGAAAGAGGAATAATGTCATGGAAGAGACAAAGTAAGTTAAAAAAACCAAAAAAAAAACCTGAATATGTTTAGAACAGGGGTGAGCAACCTTTAACGCTCAAAGAGCCATTTGGTCCCATTTCCCACATTTTATTTTGACACTCCCACCGGCAGACCATGCCAGGACGACACGACACACAAAACCTTCTTCACTGCTGGTTGACAACTTACAACTAATAAACTCAACTACATGAACTAAGCAACAAAAACACAACACAACACAATTATTACCAACACTACAAACCTAATATATCCCCCAATAATTACATTTAAAACACGTCAAATAGAAACTCCCATAATGCATTGCAGCTCTCAGCTCCTTTATTGCTACACATTATTAAAATGGAAGATAAATGTGGAGATCTGGATTGTTAGAACCATGAGTGTGAGTGGTGTCTTTAATGTCCTGTAGTTGTTGTGTAATTCACTAGAATGTTCCGTCACTCTCAACAAGTCTGCAATGAACCTCCCGGAATTGTCGGCGCTCCACAGCGCAGTGCTTTTACTCTGAAAGGTACAGGAAGCTCCCAGCTTCAGACACCAGTTGAGCCGTGGAGCTGCAGCTCCGGCTGTCATGACCTGCAGCCGCAACTCTACGATCTTCATCCATAATTGTTGTAATGACGTCACATCGCTGCGTCGTTCACAACCCGCCTACATTTTACCAGTCTTTGTAGCGGGACTGCGCTATGGGTGGCCTTGCCTCCTTACATCCCTCCGGGATGAACTGCAGTGGGACGGAGGCTCCAGGAGCCGCAGTGGAGGGACCAAAGAGCCGCGGGTTGCCAACCCCTGGTTGAGAACTACAAATCAGGTTTCTGCTACTGATTCTAGTGTTTTGGTTTTTATTTGTGTCACTGAAATAGGCCATCACTTCTCAAAATAACTTTAAGCCTAATGCTTTGTTTCGACCACATGTGGTCTGAATGTGGCCCACGGAGTTTGAGTTGAGAATCTGTATTTGTTAATCCAGTAAATTAATGACATTTATGTAATATAAAAAAAGTTCAGTAAACGGCAAGAAAAATATAGTAGCGGTGGCCTTGCGCATGCGCGGTTCATTCTCAGTGTGGACACAGTGTGGTGAGGGTCTCCTCTGGTCTGGCTGCAGGAGGGAGGGAGGCTGCTGTCAGACTGACCTCAGGTCTGTGTATGCTTCAGGATGGAGGCATACACAGACCTGAGGTCACAGCAGTACCTGCTGCTCGCTGACGACAGCGACAGCAGAACCATACGTGCTTTCACGTCACAGTCGCCAAACACACTAGAAAGTCGCCAATAACACCAGAAAAAGTCACGAGATTTGTCACGAGTCGCTTTTCACAAAAAAAGTCACCAGCAGGACCTGAAAAGTCACCAGATTTAGTGAGAAAGTCGCCAAGTTGGCAACAGTGCACACAGAGCCTATGCAGGCACTGGCACTCACCTGACACCCCCCCCCCCCCCCTCTCCACTCTCAGCCAATCCGCTCTCATGGTGCGTTCAGGTGACACAAAAGAATCGGAAGACTCCACTTGCGGGGAATGCAATTGCATAGAGCAGGAAGTGCAAATAAATAAATAAATAACAAAAACAACAGACTACAACTACATCTCTGGGTAAATAAATAGCAGTAATAGTAAAAATGTGATAATAAAAGCGTGAGTCAGATATAAATACAACAAAGAATGAAGGTCAAAGGTTAAACATGTACCAGCATGTGCAGGAGGCAGGATCAGCACTGAGGTTTTGACAAAACTGGTTGTAATTTTCATGTTCAGACAATGTGGGGGGGGGGGGGGGGGGGGTGTCGGCAGCTGCTGAAAGTAACTAGAAAAGTCACTTGTAATCTAACTTAGCTACTTTTAAAAACAAGTAATCGGTGAAGTAACTTACTTTTTAAAGGAGTAACTTGTTATTCGTTTTTTAAAGTAACTGTGGCAACACTGGTCAAGAGATGTTTGTAATGTGTGTTTGTATCTCTATGGAACGACGGATGCACTTAAAGTAAGTCAGTGTTCATTCTTCTGGAATGTTGGGCAGCACATTTATCAATATTGTGTGTAGAAAGAAACATCTCCACTGTCTTCGTAACTTCATCTGAACCTCAGGTCTTGTTTCTCACATGGATTGAAATAACATGAGCTCCCTCTCTGACTACTGCACCTACTATCTAGTTTCATACTGTAGATCCTGTACAGTTTTAACATCATATTGTAAAAAAAAAAAGACAAAAAAAAATCAGGAATTCTTTTTATTGAGTTTTTTATACTTCACATCTTGCATCTCAACAAGTTTAATTATCACTCAAATGCAAGGGATGCATTCGAAACATATCCCAGGCAAATGGACATAATCATTAATACACCTTCATTAGCCAGTGTTATTAAATAATTACAACCCGCAGCGATTTGTGCCTCTGCTCCCATTATTTTAGCAAAGGCATCTCAATGAATTTAACAACTTTACTCTTACATCTGAAACCCACCTTCAGTGCAAGAAAAACCAAAACGAAGTGAACAACTGTAAAGAAAAGAAATTAAACAGACGTTTTAATGGTTGTAGTAAGTATAAATCAGAACATCTTGCTGCATGTCTGTTTGTAACTAGATTTTGTCTAATTTTAGTCAATGAAATTTGCATTATATTCAAGTTAGGTTTACGTTTCCACCTCCAAATTTTCATAGGTCTGCTAAATACCTTTTATTTTAATGAAACAACATCAATATGGATCAAACAAAGAAGTATCTCAATTCACATCATAACTACTTCAAATTTAGAGTCATACAATTAATTCTCATACATCCTGCTTGTGCCATCAGGTCATTACAGCATCATGGAGGTCATTTTAGGATGTGGTGTCCTTTTCAAAAAACAGTTTAAGCCTGCTCTGATAGTTGTCTCCATCCACCACGTTTTACAGAAATGTGACACTTTTCAGAAACACAAGAGATCAAAGATATATAGACGTTTGTTTTTTTAATCCATAAAAGAGGTCCTCCTCTCATAGATCTATTTTCATTCAAACCAAAGTGATGCATCGCTGTCACGAAGAAGTGTGTGTGTGTGTGTGTGTGTGTGTGTGTGTGTGTGTGTGTGTGTGTGTGTGTGTGTGTGTGTGTGTGGTGACTGTCCAAGTGGCTGCGTAGGGACTGTGCTGGAGATCTGCAGCCGTCTGCCTGACAGCCGACACATTGTGACACGCAGCCCTGACACTGACGGATGGGAGACACTGAATGACGGACTGCCATCTCACTGATAAAAACATTTCAGCGTTCCACCATTGTGATCTGTCTGAGTCCCCCGTGTGTTTCAGGAACCCCTGTGAAAACTCAGCTGCTGTGTCTGACTGGCGTGATGATCAGCGGGGCTGAGTTTTTGCCGCCGTCATTAGCGCAGGGGCTGAAGAACGGAAAGAGCTTCTCAGTGAAGTTGCATCCGGTGAAGGAGAAGATGAGCGCCCTGGCATCCACGTCATAAAAGGAGACTTGGCCACCGTCGTAGTCAACAAACACCCCGACCTTTTGAGGTATCTCTCTTATGTGGAGGTTGACAGCAGGGCCGGCATTGGCCGTGAACTCACTTCCCTTTCTCAGCCAGATGGTCCAGTAGCCATTCCTCGGACTCAGTCTTATGTCACCTTTCCTGTTGATGGACTCATTTGCAACCCCTAAGTCCCACTGTGTTTTGTCTTTGACCTGAACTTCAAAGTAGAATTTCCCAGAGGAGAAACCTTCCTTTCCCAGGACGTTAAGGACAAGGTCAAACCTCTCCGGTTTGTTCGGGGCAGACTTCTTTCGGTTCACATGTACGACTTGCTTCCCGTCCTCAGAGACGTTGAGACTGGGGTTTGCTGTGTCCACATCCAGCGTCACATCCACGGCATGCCGCTGCTTTCCTTTGAAGCTGGGATCACACAGCATGCTTATTTCCCTCTTGATCGTTGTCTGTAGCTTCTCCATGGCCCCCTGAATTGTATATTGATCAGTGTTGAGCGCTACATCAGACCAATCCTTCTCCGCCGGTGAATTGATGGCAAAAGAAAGGGAATTCTCCAGGAACGTGAAGGGATCATTACTCAGCGAAACTGCCATAAGCTGCATCTTTTTCTGCTTTATTACCATAATTTCTCCCTCCAGTTCATTAATGACGACTCCTGCCTCTGTTTCACTTTTTTTCTTCTTCACTTCAATTACCTCCGTCAGCTCAAAGAGGCTTTTCCTAATGTAGTCCACCATAGCAGCCATCGCATGTTGGCTGCATGACAGTGCCTGCTCTGCATTATTCCTGCTCGCCCCCACTGAGTTTTGAATCTCAAGTATTTTCTGCTGACGTGCCTGGATCATCTGATCTGCGTCTTTTTTTTCTAATCCCAGCTGGGTTTTCCTCATTTCAGCCTCCTCCTCAAGAGTCACTGTTTTGTGGGTCTGATGCTCACTTTCTTTACAGCGCTCACATAGGAGCATTTGATCCACTCTGCAGAAAAGAGCCAGAGGTTCCTCGTGATTTTTGCAAATCCTGCCTTCCAGGTTTTCGGCTGCAGGGATGAGCTTGTGTTTCTTCAAGGCGGAAATCCTCCGGTGAGGCTCCAGGTGAGTTTCACAGTAGGACATAAAACACACCAGGCAGGACTTTATGGCTGTTACTTTAGCGCCCATGCAAAGGTCACACAGCACATTTCCATTTCCTGAATCTTCGGGGGTATACAGACATTTTTGTTTAACTGATTGTTTAAATTTTGCTGCCATTTCAGCAATAAAAATATTAACTCTCATCATTGGTTTGGGACAAAAGTCCTGGGTGCACAGTGGGCACTTGAACATAGTTTGAGTGTCCCAGTAGTTTGTGATACACTCGAGACAGAAGTTGTGCCCACAGGGAATTGTTACAGGCTGAGTGAACACGGCCAGGCAGATGGAACAAAGGAAATTCTCCTCAGCCATTAGACTTGTGGCAGAAGCCATGTCTAGAATATGGAGAGAGATATAACAGTTTTAGGTTTCAGTTTGAACAGTTTTTAAAACACACAGGCAATATGGGTTTAATTTCTGTCACAGTTTTGACTTATTTGAAGAAAAATATTGCACCTTTACCTTTCGAAGGAGAAGAAAACTGTCGGAGGTCTGACGAATGGTTGAAAATGTGTCTCACTCTTTTAGTTTCTCTTTCAGTTTAACAGTCGCCTCCCACTTCCTCATTTAGAGACAGTTAACCCATTCCTGCCTCTGTTAACCAACATTTGGAGTTTCCCTGCCGGATGCATGAATGTGTTTCGTGTCTCCACAGGGTTTCTCTGAGGTGTACATTAGTCATGTAATTCTTGTTGCACTCAGTATTCCCACATTTATGTCCTCCCTTTTCTATGCTGCGTGTCATTCACCAATCACGTGAATGATCTGAGACAGCATGATTCAGATGAGTTTGTGTACATCCAAGTGTGTGCATTCGCATTAGATAAAACTGTCTGGATTTAATGTAATAGAATGGTTTATCTATAGACATACAAGAATGTAGGTTATTATGGTGAATAAAAAAAAAAAAAGGAATAAGAGTGTGATGGATACATTGTTCTTAACCTTTCAGTGACATGAATGAATTAGTTTTCCCCGTGTTCCTCCTGTTAGAGATGTCAGCTAACTATGTGTATGTAGGCGTTTGCAGTATGCGTCATTTCTCACTATCGCTGCACTCTGTTACGCAACAGTTGTGTTGTGCTTTGGTGTTTACTGTAGAAATATGAGTAGTAACTGCAAGCTTTAATGAATTCAGTGACTGAAGATACTGAAGCATAATCTAAAGGAAGCAACATTCTAAATATACATTTATTCAAGATGAATATATTCTTGCCCAAACATGTGAAATAAACACATACAGTTTATGTGGTTGGAGAAACTGATCAGAGCTAATTTTCTTAAAACTCAACTCGAACTTAAAGCTCACCTTCATGGCCTGGCAACTATAAAACATTCAAACGACATTTGGATCAGATGGGGAGTCCCTTTGATCCTGTGCGAAGTTCCAGAAAACGAGCCTTTCTTCTCTTCTGTGAGATCCAACGATAAGTTCATCGAAGGATGAGAGGCAGTCGGTCATTCCTCACCCGTCTTTCTTTCTTCTTGTGGGTCCTTCCCTCTCTTATTCAGCGGCGCTTTCTTTCCCCCCTTTCATCCCACTTCTCCAACACATCAGCCTCAAACCTTGAATACATGAATAAGAGATTAGAGGAGCTCAAAGAGGTAGAGGACACTGACCTCCCTCTATTAGAATTGAATGCCTCCTCTTAGGTGTCTGCTCACTTTTAGACTTTGTGTAAATCCAGAAGAAAGCCTGGTCTCCACTGCCAGACTTGCACCTCACAGAGGAGGGTAACGTGAGCTGGTGGCTAACTGGTGTGAGTACACTGTGTTTCACAATCAACAAAACTGCATTACATGGAATAATTAAACTAAGATTGTATCTGTGGTCTCATGGCGGTGTAGATGTAGTACTGGAGGTGACAGTTCTGGCAACAATCTTGCAGGGAAATAACACCACATATCCCCCCAAAAAACAATGGATCTGAAATCTACCATCTGACATCAGCTTAAAAATAAAGTCTTAGTTTTGTCAAGCACAACTCAAGTTTGTTCCCAAATGTGCTAAAATGTAGTTGTAGAAGAAACTGAAGTAGTTGTAGCAACAGAGATTGATGGAGTTTCTTTAAGAGTACACGAGAAAGGTCCTTCAATACGACGTCATACACTGAAGGTTTTAAGTGCTGCTGAGGTGCAACTTTTCAGGCCGGGCCCTGACACATGTTGAGTGACAATGCATCGTTTATGCATTTTCATTTCAGAAAAGTCTTGCATTTACACACTGCAACGGCAGATCCAATGAAAACAATGGAGTTAACATGCCACGCCATGAGTTGGCGCTCTTAGTTGTTATTGTGATGAAACCACTCACACTCACACACACACACATACACACACACACACACACACACACACACACACACACACACACACACACACACATACACACACACACACACACACACACACACACACACACACACACACCCAGTAGACGGACGTTCATATCCACAGACGACCAAGTTGGATTGTTATTCTGGTGAATATCAACTATAAAACTAAAGCGTTTTAGAAATGTTGCAGTTTCAGTGGCTCTGAACACTGCTGATGTGCTATTTGGCACCCGATAGTTTTCTGTTTTCACCTGGAAACGTTGTGTAAACAGGCCCTAGAGCACTGTTGACATTAGGAGTGAGGGCAGGGTATATCGTCTCACCAGTCCATCAGAGAACTAACACCAAAATGCAGAATCATCATTCATTTCATTTATTTGTTTATTTGGACGGGACAGTACATATTACTTAACAAGCCATCTGTTCACCAGGTTACTGTGAATATGACGAATTTAGCACAAGGGTCATTTCCATCCGTTGTCCCACATAAAACCATATAAGGTTACAAACATATAAAAACATACGAAAAACAATATAGTGAAGCAAAGACAAAGATGATAAAAAAATATCTTCTTAAAATCCTACCATAAAGTGCAACTATTGAAGTACTTACTCAGTAGTATGACAAAGGTAAAGTGCTATATATATTTTAAAGTGCATGATTGTCCTCATGATCACAAGTTTGGTCGTTGATCAGTCATATATTGTACTTTTTTTTTTTTTAAACCAACAATGGTGGAGCTTTCTCGGATAACTGTAGATGTAGTATTCCAGTTTCTGCAACCTTTAACAGATAAGCCATTCGGGGTGAAGGAGGACTTGCTAAATGTAATTTCACAATCACCCCTGGTGGTTGACCTGGTATTACTGTAGTAAAACACTATTTCTTTTTTTTCCATAAAATCCCCCAGTGCAGTGGGGCCATCTCATGCATGGATTTCACGTGTGGGGGGTGTTGGTGACGTGTGGGGGGTGTTGGTGACGTGTGGGGATGTGTCGGTGACATGTGGGGGGTGTTGGTGACGTGTGGGGTGTGTTGGTGACGTGTGGGGGGTGTTGGTGACGTGTGGGGGTATGTTGGTGACGTGTGGGGGGTGTGTTGGTGACGTGTGAGGGGTGTTGGTGACGTGTGGGGGGGTGTTGGTGACGTGTGGGGGGTGTCGGTGACGTGTGGGGGGTGTCGGTGACGTGTGCGGGGTGTTGGTGACGTGTGGGGGGATGTTGGTGACGTGTGGGGGGTGTTGGTGACGTGTGGGGGGTGTGTTGGTGACGTGTGAGGGGTGTTGGTGACGTGTGGGGGGGTGTTGGTGACGTGTGGGGGGTGTTGGTGACGTGTGGGGGGTGTTGGTGACGTGTGAGGGGTGTTGGTGACGTGTGAGGGGTGTTGGTGACGTGTGGGGGGGTGTTGGTGACGTGTGGGGGGTGTTGGTGACGTGTGGGGGGTGTGTTGGTGACGTGTGGGGTGTGTTGGTGACGTGTGGGGGGTGTTGGTGACGTGTGGGGGGTGTTGGTGACGTGTGGGGGGTGTCGGTGACGTGTGCGGGGTGTTGGTGACGTGTGGGGGGATGTTGGTGACGTTTGGGGGGTGTTGGTGACGTGTGGGGGGGTGTCGGTGATGTGTGGGGGGGTGTTGGTGACGTGTGGGGGGTGTTGGTGACGTGTGGGGGGTGTTGGTGACGTGTGGGGGGGTGTTGGTGACGTGTGGGGGGATGTTGGTGACGTGTGGGGGGTGTTGGTGACGTGTGGGGGGTGTGTTGGTGACGTGTGAGGGGTGTTGGTGACGTGTGGGGGGGTGTTGGTGACGTGTGGGGGGTGTTGGTGACGTGTGGGGGGTGTTGGTGACGTGTGAGGGGTGTTGGTGACGTGTGAGGGGTGTTGGTGACGTGTGGGGGGGTGTTGGTGACGTGTGGGGGGTGTTGGTGACGTGTGGGGGGTGTGTTGGTGACGTGTGGGGTGTGTTGGTGACGTGTGGGGGGTGTTGGTGACGTGTGGGGGGTGTTGGTGACGTGTGGGGGGTGTCGGTGACGTGTGCGGGGTGTTGGTGACGTGTGGGGGGATGTTGGTGACGTTTGGGGGGTGTTGGTGACGTGTGGGGGGGTGTCGGTGATGTGTGGGGGGGTGTTGGTGACGTGTGGGGGGTGTTGGTGACGTGTGGGGGGTGTTGGTGACGTGTGGGGGGGTGTTGGTGACGTGTGGGGGGGTGTTGGTGACGTGTGGGGGGTGTTGGTGACGTGTGGGGGGTGTCGGTGACGTGTGGGGGGTGTTGGTGACGTGTGGGGGGGTGTCGGTGCCGCAGAGGTGTTAAAAGAGGAAGTGCGGTGACACACAAGAGAAATGTTAAATAAATCTAGTCTAAATAAATAAAACTATTCATTTAGAATAGAATAGAATAGAATGTCTATTGTCATCGTAACAGGTACAATGAAATTGTAAGATGCAGTACTAATCAAGTTCCATTACAAAAAAATAAGTGTAAACGAGCGTGCTCAATAAAGACAAAATGCACAATATAAATGAATAAATAAATAAAACATCAATAAAACATCAACCAGTGTAAAAAAAATCCGGGCTCATAAAAGGGGAAAGACAACACCAGTCAAGCATTATTAAGTGTATTAATGGCTTTTGCATTTAGCTCCATTTATTTATTTTTTACTTGATTTTATGATCAAGTAAAAAAAAACTATAGTTTCATTAAGATCTCTGTGGAGACACTCTCATGTCTAAATAATGCCACAGATCCTCTCCACGAGTATGTGTTAATGCTCTTAATCTGACAGAATGGGTGGGAGATTAATCAAATTGACCAGATTCTGTCTGTGGGCTGCATGTATGGCTGCCTTGCTTTACAGTGTTGAAATGGAGGAGGCGTACACACAGTTACCTCCATCACTCTAGTTTGTTTACTGCTTGGTCAGAGCAAAGGCTTGTATTATTTCCAACCCCCAGACACAACGCTTCTGGAGGGAAGATAAATAATTAGTCATAAGATGAGTTTCTCCTTCATCCATCAGCCTGGGGAACATGGCTGCCACAGGACAAACGCCGAAGCCAAATGAGAGTTCTCTCCCTCCAGTGTTACTGTTCCCCAGACACTCCTGCTTCACATCTCCCTCCTTGATAGGACAACTTTGAAAAGTTCAAAAGCCAGTGAGGCAACTCAATCTTTGTCAACATGCATCCAGATTAAAAGCAGTATTTTGGGGGGCTTTTCCCCCCTTGCTCCTCTCCATAAAAGCACTGCTTTTAGTCTCAGGAAGCGAGACAGGAGATCCTACTTTACATTTTAATCATAATTTTCCCGGTGAAGTAGAAACACTGAACCTGAGATCCGAGTCAAGTCACTCAAAGTACATCTTGTTTGAGGAAGTTCAAGCCATTAAAATCTCAGACTGAAATATTACATCTTTTTTGCCCCCGAACATTTCCCGTCTGCTTTTCTTCTCATTTGGCAGTGCAGTGGAAGATTTCAGGGTGTGTAAAGTCCTAAAAGGATGTGGAAGATTGAGAAGTTTTATGAAGTTTATTACTATATTACAACCAAAACAGAAGATGAGTACTGAAATCCCATCTGACTGACACCAGAGGAGAAGCCTGCTGGATTATATTGTCAGGGGAGCTTGTCTTTTTGAGTACGTCAGTGTCAGAAACCTCTTTAAGGCCTGAACGTTCTGTGAATCATATCGGGGCTCTCCTGCAGTGTAATCAGAATGGATGTTTTTCCTGAACCGAGCGGTGCCCGGAGATTTACAAGATCAGCGTTTGAAAATGTAGAAGCTGTAAAGGAATTTTATCTATGTTCCCATTCATTAACTATGTGCCTACTATAGGGATTTGCACCACTGTCGGAGATAGCCTGCAAACACCAGAGGAGTTGCTTCCTCTGATCGGCTGCGTGTCCTGTTAAATTATTCATTTGTGCCATTTACAGGGATCGGTGTCCAAAAATTTGTCATGGGGTGAATGATTGAAGATGTAATATTCCCGATGTTACAGGGGTTCAAATTACAGATGACCTTGCAGCTGAAGCCTGTAAACAGATGTATTCCTTTCTCTACCAAGAGCATCGGGATTTTAATTTAAGTCACACAATCACTAAAAATTTTGATTTTTTTTGTCATGCGCTTTCTTCCCTCGTTAAACTCAGAGCTGGAGGTCATACAAGTACAATATACTAATGTTGATTGAAGCATCTTTTACATTTATCCGGGGCTCTCTTGCTGGGTATGTTGCCATCGCGACCCCATGGATACCATGCAGGAAAGAAGATGGATGAACAGATGGATTTATTCAGACAGAAGAATCACATGTAAGTTATTATCAATTACTTTTTTTTCTTGAAAATAAACAAAATATTTGGTCTGATTGTCCGTATGTTAATATAGCAACATTTTGTGAGTTGTGTTAGGAGTTGTACAAGCAGCACTCTCTCACACCAAAGGCATGAATAATAAACACATCATTCAATGTGATGCATTACAGCTCTACACGGCTGTAAACCACAACCCCAGAAATCCTATACAGAATATATACCGGCAGACTTTTTTGTTTCCCAAAGCATTTACTATACTTAAGTACAATGACAACATACCAAAGCCCACACCCTCTAATTTGTGGTCTATAGCAGTGTTATAGGCAGAGGCGCCGCAACGGTGTAGGTAAGATTCCCGAGGGCCCTGAGCTAAAGGGGGTCCCGAGGTATGGCTGACGTTCACCAATTTCAATGACAAAATAACGTAACTATCGCACTAGACGCTGCAAGATCGAAAATCCCTTGTACAGGGCCCTTTCCGAGTAGTCACTGGCTCGTTTCCAGCAGGAGGCCCCCGACAGACGGCAGATATCAGCAACACAACTTGAAACCCCTGGACACATGTCAATGACACATCAGAAACCTCCCTAATGGGGCCCCACTACTACCCTGCATCAACATGCAGTCCTTGTCAAACCCACTGAAAATATGAAGTGGACAAACCCCTCAGGGCACAGGAAACGAAAAGAAAAGAAAAATAAGGAGAGGATGAAATGAAAAATGAAAAAAAACATGATAGTGGTAAGTGAGAGTGTGTATGCTGTGTGTGTTACATTATAAAAAGGTTAGTCCCAGTTAGTCCCAGACACTTTGTCCCAAACTCCCAGTCATCCACCAAACACCAGCACACAAAGTTCACTGCACATTTAAGTCTGTGTAAAGTGATTTCAGCCATTTATTTCTAAACACATCCATTAAGTGTCTATATTTGTATATATTAATCATTCAAATTCGACAGTAACAACACACCTTTAACAGCTTTATTTTAAGAAGTAGTCCAGCTTTGCTTGCACAGTATGTCATAAGTCTTGTTGTTCCAGGAGAGGCTCACAGGACCAGCACTGGTCTCCATAAAGAAATGTTCAGAGGTCCTTCGATAAGGAAGATATTGTGGCTGCATTGGCAGAAGCCAAGGCCCACAAGGAGCAGTTTTGAGAAAAAAAACCTTGCATTACAAGTGGACTATAGATATAAGACCAAGGTGTCACAGTTCATACTTTCCACTTCAATTCCTTTTTTTTTTGCTTGGTTGCATTTTTATCATACTTAAAATTTTGCACATTTCAGTTGTTTCTTTTTCTGGCATTTAGATATTGCGTTTGCAATATTGATCTTTTTTTTAATTATTATTTAACAAAGTATTTCTTTACTGGTCTGTCGTCCTGGACTTCAATCATCATTATTCCGGGAACAGAACCCATTGTCCTTCTTGCCTTGGGCCCCCAGGGGGGCGAGAAATGCCCCTGGTTATAGCCTCTTGATTTATGGTGCTCTTTACACGGCAACGGAAACTATTGTAACCACAAACCTTCTACTCTTTTTTGGGGGGTCAGTTTACGCGACAACTGTGCAAAGATCCACCCGAACTGTGACCTTTGGCAAACTAACTACATGGTTGTCAGTGTGTCTGCTGCAGCAGTGTGAAGGTATCATTTTTCTTTAACAGACAAGGTGTTGTCACTTGAAATGTTGTTGTGTGAATGGGGCCGAATTGTTACAACATTTTTTCATGTTGTTTAAAAAAACAATTAATGAGGATAGGCCCAAGGGCACAAAGGGCCATTGAGGAGGTTGTGTGCATGTGTGTGTGTGTGTGTGTGTGTGTGTGTGTGTGTGTGTGTGTGTGTGTGTGTGTGTGTGTGTGTGTGTGTGTGTGCGTGTGTGCGTGTGTGTGTGTAAGCACAACTTATCCAGGTGTATCCATGCTTTGTCCGGTCTTAGCTGGGAGTTGCTCCAGTCCCCTGTGATGCTAAAATAGATCAAATAGATCCAAAGGACGACTCTCTACTGATGTCCTCTAATGCTTGAGGTAGAACTTTTTTCTTTTACAAGTTGATAGAAAATCAAGTCTCCCCTCTGGTGAAATTGCCAGACTATTATGTGGACTCTTATCTTAATGGCCCGCTGTGTGACGCAGACAGAAAATGTTTCATCTTCTTTTTTTATAAACAAATAGCACATATGGCCAATTCTAAACCCCTTCTTTTTGATCTGCATAGGCAGAAAAGCTCAGATAGCAAGCATTCACATTTGCCAATATCGATGATATGCAGGTCATTTGATTCACTCAGTTCAACGACATACATTTTATTTGTGAGATACTATTTGCTCTTACCTTCACCAGCCTGTTCTCTCCTTCTCATTGTACAGCTTGTGAAGTTCTTCTGTCCATGCATGTCTCCTTTTTCCAGTCACTTCGCACCGCTTCAGCCACGTTTAATGACTCAAAGCTGGAGCCTTTTCTTGACTGTCACAGAGGGGCTTTTAACAAGGTCCTTCGCTGCTTTGGCTCTTTCCTCCTCATTTCACCAGGCTGCCACCACTTTCCCCTCTTTCCGCCTGTAATTCTGCCTTTCTCGCAGGGTAAATTGTACAGGTGTCTGGATAAAGCAGAAGACAGCTGGGAGGTGGGTGGAACCTTTTTGACTTTTATTAGACAGATCCTGTAGATATCTCACCCAGATGAGATCCTTTGGACATATGAGATTGATTATTCATTATAAATATCATTCAAATTACATTTCAGGTTTTTTGGTGTGAAAATTATTTCCTTTCTGATGGTGTTAGTCCATGTTTACACATAGTTGGGTATTTTAAAAAAAACAAGTAATATTTCTATGCATCTGGCCTTGCATTTACACATAAATGGAGATATGACTTACCATAAACGATGATTTAAAACTCTTTAAAACTCCAGCCACAGTGGATATCTGGTTAAACTGTGTCCAGTTCCATCTAAAGTGGGGTTGGTGGATATTTACATCAAAACTAGCAGTGGCAGTGTTTTTTTCTAGGAATCTGATAGGCCATGGACCTATTTCACAACAACCAGAAATAGCGCCTCGTGGGGAAAAGGCACTTCCTGTTTGTGCCACTCTCATTGAAAATGGACCGTATTTTTTCATCAATGCTCCTTGACTTGCCAGCTTTTTCATTCGCCGATTGCAGCTCAAACAAACAAATAAACTTGAAAAGGGGTATAAGTTCTTCCATGAAGAATATATCCATCGCTATCAAGGTAAGAAAACATGTAGCTGAGCGAGCTAACTGCTAGCTACAACATACGTATGATGTACATAACATTGTGATTAAGAAGTGTAATTTAGTATGCTACATTATTTGATGTATTTAATAGAGGCATGATATAGACTTTGACATGATATGTGAACATTCTGATATGTGTTTGGTATTAATATGTGAAAGAATGGCTTCATGCTTCTCGATACACTGCCCCCTACAGGTTTGGCAGCTCATAGCAGCTCTGGACCAGGTGGATATGCGGGTCCATGTAAATGGAGATTTTTTTGTAAACGTAGAGGGGAAATATCAGTTTTTTTAAAAACCGGAGGACATGTAAATGTGGCCTTAAAGACTGGAGAGCAACAAACACAGATGTGAAGCACAGTTGTGATTGGTCCTCTGTTGCATCTTATTTTCTCTATATATGACTTCATGAAACAAACTCTGACCTCAACTCCAACTACTTTCAACCCTTTCAACCAAAACCTAAACCAAATATCACTTCATTAATGAAAAAATATGTCTTTCTAAAAACATGACAGCTGATGTTATGTGGGTGTGCTTTCTATACGAGTAAATATGCAGTAAACTGCATTTCACACTGCTTTGATTTGATGGTCCAAATTACCTACTCAACATTTTCAGTGAAACCAATAAAAAAAATCAATACCATAGATGCAATAAAGAAAAATATAAATGACAATTTTTTACAAGACCCCATGGACACACTCACGAGGAAAAAGGTGACGTCGCCCGGTTTGGCGCAGCCGGGGCCACACCCTGGAGCCAGGCCCGGGGTGGAGGCTCGCACGCGAGCGCCTGGTGGCCGCGTTCTTACCCGCGGGACTCGGCCGGGCTCAGCCCGAAGGGACGACGCGGGCCCCTCTTCCTCATCCTCCTGTGGACCCACCACCCACAGAGGCTGCCGTAGGGGTCGGGTGCAATGTGGATTGGGTGGCAGTCGACGGCAGGGGCCTCGACGACCCGATCCCCGGACACGGACTCTGGCTTTTGGGACATGGAATGTGACCTCGCTGGGGGGGAAGGAGCCCGAGCTTGTGAGGGAGGTTGAGAGATACCGGCTAGATATAGTCGGGCTCACCTCCACTCACAGCTTGGACTCTGGAACCCAGCTCCTCGACAGGGGCTGGATACTCCAGTTCTCTGGAGTTGCCCGCGGTGTAAGGCGACGGGCTGGAGTGGGCTTGCTTATTGCCCCACAGCTCAGCCGCCATGTGTTGGAGTTCACCCCGGTGAACGAGAGGGTTGCGTCCCTACGCCTACAAGTAGGGGACAGGTCTCTGACTGTTGTTTCGGCCTATGCACCGAACAGCAGTTCAGAGTACCCAACCTTCTTGGAGTCCCTGGGAGGGGTGCTGGATAGTGCCCCAACTGGGGACTCCATTGTTCTCCTGGGGGACTTCAACGCCCACGTGGGCAATGACAGCGAGACTTGGAAGGGGGTGATTGGGAGGAACGGCCTCCCCGATCTGAACCCGAGTGGTGTTCTGTTATTGGACTTCTGTGCCAGTCACAGCTTGTCCATAACGAACACCATGTTCGAGCACAGGGGTGTCCATAAGTGCACATGGCACCAGGACACCCTAGGCCGGAGGTCAATGATAGACTTTGTGGTCGTGTCATCTGATCTCTGGCCGCGTGTCTTGGACACTCGGGTAAAGAGAGGGGCAGAGCTGTCAACTGATCACCACCTGGTGGTGAGTTGGATGCGCTGGACTGGGAGGAGGCCGGATAGACTCGGCAGGCCCAAACGTGTTGTGAGGGTCTGCTGGGAACATCTGGCCGAGCCTTCCGTCCGCGCAGCCTTCAACTCCCACCTCCGGGAGAGCTTCTCACAGATCCCGAGGGAGGTTGGAGACATTGAGTCCGAGTGGACCATGTTCTCAACTTCCATTGTCGAAGCTGCTGCTCGGAGCTGTGGCCGCAGGGTCTCTGGCGCCTGTCGTGGCGGCAATCCCCGAACCCGGTGGTGGACACCGGAAGTAAGGGATGCCGTCAAGCTGAAGAAGGAGTCCTACCGGGCACTGTTAGCTCATAGGACTCCCGAGGCAATCGACAGGTACCGGCAGGCCAAGCGAGCCGCAGCCCGGGCTGTGGTGGAGGCAAAAACTCGGGTCTGGGAGGAGTTCGGAGAGGCCATGGAGGAGGACTTTCGGTCGGCCTCGAGGAAATTCTGGCAAACCGTCCGGCGCCTCAGGCGGGGGAAGCAGTTCTCCACCAACACTGTTTACAGTGGAAGTGGGGAGCTGTTGACCTCAACTGGGGACATTGTCGGGCGGTGGAAGGAATACTTCGAGGACCTCCTCAATCCCACCACCACGTCTTCCATTGAGGAAGCAGAGACTGGGTTCTCAGAGGTGGACTCGTCCATTTCCCAAGCTGAAGTCACCGAGGTTGTTGTGAAGCTCCTCGGTGGCAAGGCACCGGGAGTGGATGAGATTCGCCCAGAGTTCCTTAAGTCTCTGGATGTGCAGGGACTGTCGTGGTTGACTCGTCTCTGCAACATCGCGTGGCGGGCGGGGACAGTACCTCTGGACTGGCAGACCGGGGTGGTGGTCCCTCTCTTTAAGAAGGGGGATCGGAGGGTGTGTTCCAACTACAGAGGGATCACACTCCTCAGCCTCCCCGGGAAAGTCTATTCCAGGGTACTGGAGAGGAGGGTCCGGCCGTTAGTCGAACCTCGGATCCAAGAGGAACAATGCGGTTTTCGTCCTGGTCGTGGAACACTGGACCAGCTCTATACCCTCCACCAGGTGCTTGAGGGTTCGTGGGAGTTCGCCCAACCAGTCCACATGTGTTTTGTGGATCTGGAGAAGGCGTTCGACCGCGTCCCCCGAGATGTCCTGTGGGGGGTGCTCCGGGAGTACGGAGTCCGGGGTCCCTTGTTGAGGGCTGTTCGGTCCTTGTATTCCCGGAGCAGGAGTCTGGTTCGCATTGCCGGCAGTAAGTCGGACCTGTTTCCTGTGCACGTTGGCCTCCGGCAGGGGTGTCCTTTGTCACCGGTTCTGTTCATCATATATATGGACAGAATTTCTAGGCACAGCCGGGGGCCAGAGGGGGTCCGGTTTGGGGACCACAGAATCTCATCTCTGCTATTTGCGGATGATGTGGTTCTGTTGGCCCCATCAAGCCTGGATCTCCAGCGTGCACTGACACGGTTCGCAGCCGAGTGTGAAGCAGCTGGGATGAGGATCAGCACCTCTAAATCCGAGGCCATGGTTCTCGACCGGAAAAAGGTGGCTTGCCCCCTCCAGGTCGGTGGAGTGCCCTTGTCCCAGGTGGAGGAGTTCAAGTATCTTGGGGTCTTGTTCACGAGTGGGGGAAAGATGGAGCGTGAGATCGACAGGCGGATCGGTGCAGCGTCTGCAGTCATGCGGACGTTGTATCGGTCCGTCGTGGTGAAGAAGGAGCTGAGCCAAAAAGCGAAGCTCTCGATTTACCGGTCGATCTTCGTTCCTACCCTCACCTATGGTCATGAACTATGGGTCATGACCGAAAGAACGAGATCTCGGATACAAGCGGCTGAAATGAGCTTCCTCCGTAGGGTGGCTGGGCGTACCCTTAGAGATAGGGTGAGGAGCTCAGTCACCCTTAGAGATAGGGTGAGGAGCTCAGTCACCCTTAGAGATAGGGTGAGGAGCTCAGTCACCCTTAGAGATAGGGTGAGGAGCTCAGTCACCCTTAGAGATAGGGTGAGGAGCTCAGTCACCCTTAGAGATAGGGTGAGGAGCTCAGCCACCAGGGAGGAGCTCGGAGTAGAGCCGCTGCTCCTCCACATCGAGAGGAGCCAGCTGAGGTGGCTCGGGCATCTATTTCGGATGCCCCCCGGACGCCTCCCGAGGGAGGTGTTTCGGGCATGTCCCTCCGGTAGGAGGCCTCGGGGCAGACCCAGGACACGCTGGAGGGACTATGTCTCTCGGCTGGCCTGGGAACGCCTTGGGGTGCCACTGGAGGAGCTGGAGGAAGTGTCTGGGGCGAGGGAAGTCTGGGCAACTCTGCTCAGACTGCTGCCTCCGCGACCCGGCCCCGGATAAAGCGGTAGCCAATGGATGGATGGATGGACAATTTTTTACATGTTAAAGAAGCTCCAGACATACATATTCTTGTCATTAACCATCATCTTGTTGGTGTATCAGCAGAGCTGAGCTGTCTTGTGAGTGTTATCACAACCCTACATTACCCAGACTTCAAAACACACCTATATTTTCTGAGATTTTAATGGTGAAGTCGCATTTAGCACACTAAAAAATATCACCATAGGGTAGAACACACTCCTGTATCCCTCTGTTAACTTTCAGCAGCACAGTGACTTCTTGCTTAAAAGTGATGCTCATCATTCCAGTTCAACAACATGCACCAGTCTGACAAACTGTGTACTCTCAATCACAAAAAAACAAAACATTAACAAGACAAATTAAATCACCCTGGACCACTCTCTCCCACAGTCGGCTCACTGCACCTTTCCTCTGCACATCATGAACTGGGATGAAAAGAGTGTTCTCCTTAATACTCCAGCCTAATGAGCTGTGTAACTTCTACTTAAAATCTACTGGCTGAGACTGAATGGCTCCTCCTCTCTCGCACTAAAAGTACCTTCAGAGCAGTAAGTCTACTCATGTTTGAGGTGGGAGGGAATGATGCCTCTGAGCATTGATTCTAAAATAAATTACTTTGTAAATAGTGGAAGTTGTCTTGGGTATGTATTATTTAGTACAACAGCCTGTAAAATAATTACTTCTGACGTGAGCCTGGAAATACCTTGAGGACATTTATTAGTCTTTCAAAAAAAACAAACTGTGACAAGTATATACACTCTCAATTGTATTTCTTTAGGTTACAGCTTTCAAAACATTGATATAGTTTCAGAAAATAAGCCCGCCAATCAAAAATATATATAATTAAAAATGCGTTTTTCCTCTCAGTGTTGTCAACATTTTCAATTATATACATAAGTGCAGTTCAATTAGTTTAATTTGTGCAAGTATATATGTTTGTATTTCTTTATGGATGAATAAATGGAACAGCAATGCCCTTGGGTTTATATTAGTATTCATGACGAACAAGGAAATTACAGCCGACTAAATCACCTCAGGCTCCCAGCATTTCAATTATAGACAGTATAAAAGAGTTATTGATCCATAGCACAGGAGACACACAGAGAAACCGAAGCTTAAAGATATTTAAATACTCAGCCGTGACACTTTCATAAGGTTTTGTTGATCTTGCGCTGTCTTTTTTTTTCTTTTTTTCTTTGGAGAAATGACCCTTTATGCATTGGTGTGAGAATATGAAATGCTCATGTGCAGTTTCTCTGGTAATCCATATCGTTGCTGTCCCAAACAAATAAAAAATACAAATCTTTGGTGGTTTCTGGTGTTCCATCATCTTTAAGAGGCGCTAAAGAGCAGGAAGGAGCCACAGCGTACGTTCTCTCACTGTTACAGATGACCATGATAAATGTGAGAAAGTCTCAGTCCTCACCTAAACTATGCAGCCTCCACGCCTCACCCCTTCACTGCCTTCAGCTTGGCTCTCAATTGCCTCAGCAGTGGGATTTGATGTGTTCAGCTGCCCATGCAGCACAGAAGCTCCAGAGGTCAACTAGCATCTTCCAGATGTCTGGAGAGACTCGGTTATTCCTTGGAAAGATAGTGAATGGGTCTACTGAGGATAGGCCCAAAGGGCCATTGAGTAGGTTTTGTGTGTGTGTGTGTGTGTGTGTGTGTGTGTGTGTGTGTGTGTGTGTGTGTGTGTGTGTGTGTGTGTGTGTGTGTGTGTGTGTGTGTGTGTGTGTGTGTGTGTGAGAGAGAGAGACCAACTTTTATTGGCATTTTGTCCACAGGAAAATGAAAAGAGTTTAAAGTGTGTTGCTCCAATGAGCCAATCACAATCAAGGTAGGCTCCTCCCCTTTGACTCCTCCCACAATCAGGCAGCTCTGCTCTGGCACATGGCACCACGAACTGAAGTACTTCCTCCTCTTACCATAAATGGGCATGTGTGGGCGGAGCCAGTCCAGCTCACACAGACACAGCAGATTCTGAATGCAGCTCCTATGATCCAATATTCTAATGGGGGAAAATCAAGGAGGAGCTGGATTTTGATAAACTCTGAGTACAACATTTGTGGACCAACAAGATCCATGTGAAATTGTTGAAAAGCTAGATAACGGGAGATCTTTAAAACAATGCCGTTAGCATGCCAGGTATTGATGCTGTTGTTTGTTTTGCCTGGACATTTGCATGGACAGATGACCAAGATGGATTGGTAGTATGGGTGACTCTCAATTATAAATCTACACCAAGTCCCCAGAGAATATTGTGTGCAGTAGCAGCGTTTCAAAAAAGGTTTTCCTGTTTATGTGGAGACGAAGTCGGAGCCTTTTCTCTTGATAACGTTGTCGTGTAAATGGGGCCTGATGTTGTCATTCCTTCAAACACAGAAAGAAATACAGTCATTAAGCGCTGGACCGGAGAAAATGGAGTACATGGAGAAAAGTCATGCACACATGGGGAGAACCTGCAAACTCCATTCATAAAGGTCCCGACGTCACTGAAAACGTGGAATTTGTGCTAACCAGTTCCAAAACATGCAAAAAGACAGAAAAACAAACGTAATGCTTGTGTATTTATCTGTTGTATTTCAGTCCTTTCTTTCACAAAAGTGGGCTTCGAGTTTCTAAATGTCTGTACCAGGTGTTGGATTGTCTCACCATCCATCCATGTCTTGTTTCTACTTCCAATGCTTTTGTCTTCTCTGTTTGGGTCTTTCTCCTCCCTCCCTCTGTGCCTTCTGTCTCCCCTCGGTGCCTCTTGTAACGACAGACAGTCCTCATGAAAGATGTGGGAGATCACAGAGGATTTCTTTCTATCTGACCCCGACGTGCCCCTCATCGTTCTCTCACAACCTGATCTCTCACACACAAGTGCTTTCATATTGTTGTTTGGCAGCAGGGCTCAGGCCAACATTCCACTTTGTCCTTTCCGCCCTGCTCATTATCTTTTGGTATTAAGCCAACAACATCTCTGTTTCCTCAGTCCTTTGTATTTATTGTATGGAGATAAAACCACACTTAACCTCAGTGCAGATATTTTCTTAAAAGTATCCTGCTGCCGATATTCTCCGATGATGAAGTGAAAGTTTTTAATGAGCTATTTTCATCTGCCACCACAAGCCTCTACCTTCTTTTAAAAAATGTAACTGTCAGTTCCTAAATAGCTTCCACCACACAAAACAGCAGCACATCACTGAAGCTGTAACTTAATGTTTTGGAAGTCTGCTGGATATAATTCAAAGACTCTCAACTCTTCTTTGATGCTTATTTTAGCTGCATCTATCACTGTCTCTCCTTGACCCTCTGGAGCAGGAGATATTCACTGTGCGGGGAAAATGTTTTCATCCGCTTGAGAAACTTTTCAATGTGAAAAAATTAACTTCTTCCCAAGTGAACAGCCCAGGGTCCCTTGCTCTTTGATTTGTCCTGAATCTTTATGTCTTGTGAGCTTTTCAAATTTTATTTTCCTATGTTTTTGTAGGGGGACTTTTACTATTTCTGAGAATCCAATCAGACATTTTTGTCTTTGACATGAAACACCATCACTCGTTGCGTGTTGTCCTGCCTATAAAGGATGGGCAGTGTTAACTCTGTACCGTTCTCTTTGGCTGATCTTATACAGCAACTTGGTTGTGACAACAAGTCTTTTCACTTTGAAGTTATCAGCTAATATATAATGTATTGTGAGGGCTGCAGGGTATTGTTGCGGTGCGCGTATCAACACAGCAAACACTTTGTTAACAGCCTTTTAACAATCCCCCCGCTCCTGCTCATGGTTTCTTTTCCCCTCCAGGTCACTGTATAATAAGGAAAGACTGTTTATTTAATCACAACTCACTTCAGCAAATGATTAAACTCTTACCTCTGAAACTGTAGTGCTGACTAACAGCCTATTGTCTGGCTTCCATCGCTTTATCTCATGTGTTGCAAATCAAGTTTCTGTCATTGTTGAGAGACAACGTAAAAACTAAGATGCATGAACATTTGTGAGAATGTCAGACGGCGCTCGTCAATCATCTGCTGCTGCTGGAGGACAAAGCTTCACACAGTCCAAAGCTGCAGAGCAGACATTGGGATGTGAGCTGCCTTCTAAACCTTCAGCGAGTCCAGAACAACGGAGTATATGTAAAATGCATAGAAGGTAAATGGGTTTGCTAAAGATTGACTGGTAGCACAGTTACAATCATCAGAGCATGCTATAAGATGAACAAAAAAATACACATTAAGAAAATATATATACGAGAACAGAATAAGTATTTATTGCTTTAAAGAAATAACTGTTTCAGTACAGTATAAATTACACAATACTGCAATAAAGTACGTTTTTTTAACTAACTCGAATGTCTTTCAGATTCCTATTTCTTGATGGATGGATGGATGAGAGGTATATATAGATTGCTGAGATTTTATTATGTACGCTAAGATTGACATGGGCTGCATGAAAACACATCACAGGAGAAGGCAACAGGTTTCAAGGGTATAGCTGGTCCAGGTGGTAATGGTGGAAGACTCATTTTGTAAACGTGCTCTCAGGTCAGCGGTGGGCCAGAGCAAAAGCCTGATGGCAGTCAGATGGAGCAGTTATGAACGGCTGATGAGGGTGGCTGTACCGAGGTGTTCAACTGGTCATCACATCGGCAAGATTTATGATGCATGATTTTTGTTTTTTTTATTTGTTGGGGAGAAAGTTTCACCAGGATTATTGCCTTTTTTATGTTTTTTTATGTTTTATGTTAAAATCATCATATTTTATGGTTTTATGATGCCAATCTATGTGTTAGTTTTGTCTAGAAACATGCTCTGTCTGTCCTCTGTCTGCCTCATCCTTTCTGCAGGTATCTTTATATCTTAAGGCTCCGTTTACATGATAATGTATTCAAGTGAAAATGCTAAACTTTGGTTGTGTTTTGGGTGTCTGTTTGTACATCAACGGTGCTCGGTGCCACTGGAAATGCAACTTTTTGAAAATGATTCCCAAGGGGTAACTTTTTGAAAAGTAAATAGAGAAAAGAACAACTTTTCTGAAATACCACTGTGCATGTGCACCGCAGTCACAGTAGATACCGTATAGTTCCCCAGTGCAAACCTCGGAGGGGTGCGTCTACTGAGATTGTGAGCGCAAGTTCAAATGTTTTGTAAAATACAGAAATTACATGTTGCTTTTGTTGACATGGAAGTATTTCTGCAAACCGCAAATGTGCATTTTTTGAAAGCCGGTTATCACCTAACTGACTTGTGCAGTCGAAGAACACGACGAGGAGGACAGATTCTTTCAAGACGGTGTTCAGAATATAGTGTCTGGGACAATAGGGACGCCCAGCGATAGACCCACGCTACTCTGCTGAGGCATGGACACGCAGGGACGAGGTCCCAGTGGTGGGGAGGACGGCGCAATGGGCCGGCTGCTCCCCCAGCCGCGGCACAACCCAGCCCCAAGCAGAGCGGCGATGAGAATTAAAAAACTTGGGCAAAAAAATTCAGCATTGTTGCACCCACAGCAAAATATCATATCTTATCAATTAGTGAGGTTCGTTCCACAGCATTCCACGGCTTCGCAAAAAGGGTTCTATTTACTTCTATTGGGAACTATATGGATGTTCTTCTGCGCATGAGGGAGTAGATGGACAGTAGATAAAAAAGAGCAATGTTAGCCTCCAGAGTGTTACGACTCCTGGGACTTGGTAGTTTTATATTTGAGAGTCAATGTGATAACAATCCAACTTTCTCACACACGTGGCTTCATTACAAAAACAAACAACAGTGCCAGCTGGTGGCCTGGCATACGAACTCGCCTTTCTGCCGTTTCTGTGTAAACATGAACATTTCTTGAAACAGAAATGCAAAATACAATTTCTCTGGAAACATTGTTGTAGAAACTGGGCCTTAGTCTGCTCTAAGAAAAATTACTTCCTACTACTGAGACATTCATTTGTGACTTTATTAATAATAATTATGCATATTTTATTCTATAGCAATTGAAATTAAAAACAAACCATCATAACTGATAAATGAAGATAAAACTGAAAACAAAGCCACTGGTAATTCATCTCTTACTGAGTCCTTTTTTTAAAAAAGATTCCAGAGTCTGTTCTTCCTTTTGATAAACAATTGTTACATGGAGGTGGTTGGGCTGGAGTTTTGGTGGTTTTATATGCTTTGAATGAATCTCATTTGATTGGATTTTCCTGACAGACAAGCAGCAGCAACTAAAACAAAAGTAACTGATCACACGTATGAACAAATGCAATATGACTGTTTATGCCTAACAAAAGATTGCACATCTTGTTGTTTACTGTACTTCCAAGCTCTTGTTACTGATGTGCAAATGTAGTCTGAGCTCCAGTGAGCTGTCCCAACAGCAAGAAAAAAACGATTCAAACAATAACTACGACCTTGATTCTAATGTGTGCAATGACAAGAGCAGCTGACCATAGCTACACAGGTGAGGCATCACTCTGTCTCGACTTATGATGATGGACTCGTCAGATGGATGAAGTGGTTCCCTCTGATAGACTATCAGGTTGTTAGACCAATGCCCTATTTTTTTTTCTCTTCCTCCTCACGATGGAATAGCTTCTGTGTTCAGGTCTGCTTGCTGAGTTCCTCCATCAAGTTTGATGACACATGACAGTCTCCCCGACATGCCCGTCTTTGCTTATGAACACTTGTGCATGACCATGTCAGCTACTGATGCCTTCAGGGACCATAAAGTGCCACTCGCTCTTTTTGCCCAACCTTGGTTTATCAATGTAGCGTGTAAGAAAGATGGAACCTGTCAGTTGCTGCTCCAACACCTCTTTTCTTTTCCATTGTATTGTTTTAATTGTGAAATAATTTGTATGGTACAAACACATATCAGTATTAACCCAAACATAATGATGCACTTGGTTCGTCACCCCCGCTATGGGAAATAACATTAAATCTAAAAACAATGTAAAAACTAAAAGCATCTAAAAACAAACAACAGCATAAGTCCATTAGAAATCAGTTGTAAGCATTTAAAAAACATTACAAAGCAATTGTTGCTTAGATAATTAGACCTAAATACCAAGAATGGTTCCATTTATTTCTCCTTGCTAAAGTGAATGGAATAAATCAATTCACTTTGAAGCTTTCAAGTCACGTGTAGATTTTATAGTACCTATGTGGGCAGGGAAACATTGATTATCAGCCACATTCCAAGATTCTTTAAAATTAAGTAACTGAAGCCGAAATGAACAAAGGTTCTTGATAATTAGCAGGAAACATGTCGAGCTGAAGTCACGACAACAACGCATGGTTTCTTTCACTAGTGTCAAATCAGAGTCTTTTGTGGCATTTCTGAACTCCGATTGTTTGTTCGAGATGTTTGCTTTTGATATTGCAAGATAGAGGAGCAACCAACCAAGTTTTTTTTTTTTTTTCAATATACTATGTTAGAGTTATGACGTTTTCTTTGACCTCCGAACTGTGACGCTTCCTGCATGGACTTATTCAAACTGTTAAAATGGCGTCGGACTGTTTTGTTATTGAGCTGTAGATGATGGACAAATACCGAAATGCATCATGGGTACCGTAGTTTGTTCAGTCTGTGTGAAGGTCCGCCAATAGGAGAGCACGTTGCTTACGCCTCTTTCTAGCGGTGGCCAATGGGAAGAGGGGATTTAGCAGCGCGCGTGTTTGATCTGGCGGAAGCACTGTGTGGAGCGTTCTTCTTCCTTCTGCTCTTCGACTGACATGAGGCGCGTTTATCCTCAGCTGCTTTAACGGCTAAGTATAAGGCGATTCTCTACATGGCCAGTGTTTCTGTCTTTTGTAATAAATTACTGTGTTAATCCAATCTCAAGGTATGTTGAACTATATTTAAAGTTCGCCGCGGCTTCCCTTAACCAAGAGATCTGTCCTCTCTTCTGTGCGGGTGAAAGACAAAAGGACAACTATCAGTACAGCCCTCAATCAGATTTTGGATATTTTCAGCAGCTCGGGCAGCTCAGAGCTCACTGCAGGTCTCTTTTAGTCCTGGTTTCTCATCATGGTTGCTGTGGTAACAGACACCACGTTTACATATTTTTTATTTTTTTATTTTTTTATTTGTTCATGTTATTTCATGCCATTTCACAATATATATATATATATATATATATATATATATATATATATATATAATTTGTCATTCATACATGAACAGAGGGAAGCAGAGAGAAGATTAATCTTGTGTTATCTGTTCCTATTAGCACTTTTCAACAAAATCAAATCAATTCGAACTTTAAGAAGTTTATTTTCAATAAATAAAGGATTGGTGTGTTCTCTATAACCTTTCTTACTGATGATTCTAATTGCTCTTTTTTGCAACAGGACTAACGGCTTATATAGCGTGGTATTTACAATAAGGCTTGTTTCTAGAAATAACATTGTTTACGCCAGATTGTTAATATATCTGACATATATATATATATATACTCACACACACACACCTGCATAAAACCATCATTAAGATCTACTATGAGCTAATCAAACCAACAGTTTAACATGAAGGATAATCTATGGAGCAGCTGTAATACATGTCAACGAGCTTTTCCTTGTGTGAAAGACCCCTGTGGTCATCTCTTCTCAGTCTGTAGCAGCATCCTTCCTTCTCAGGAGTGAAGGCAGGCTGTCTCTGTGAGACCTCCTTCACTGCAGCAGATAACAGCATCACATGTTAATTGGCGAAAGACCCACAGTTCCTGTTATTGATAGATGGATTGCAGTGGATACATTAGGTGTGGGAAGCAAAAAAAAAAAAAAGAACGCTTCATTGATTACCTTTCTCTGCAGTCCACGAAATGACTTCGATGTCTGTGAAATGTATGGATCTATCTTTCACATCCTTTATGTGACTACGGAGACATGCGACGTGACGGCGACTCATTGAGCGTGTTCCGTCATGTATTACTTCGCATGTCGCTGTTCTTGCCATGGCAGTTTTTCTATGAGGCTGTTGTAGACTGGGAGGTGCTAAATCAATATCTTCAGCTGGATCTCATTTCTTTTGTCTCTTTTTTGTCTCTCCTCGCAAGCTCCTCCTGGGAACCGGAAAACCCAGAGATGGTGAGCGGATCAGATGCACGCTCGGTCTGGAGCGTTGCCATGTTTCCTTGTAAAGTTGCACCGTGAAACATGATGAACAGCAAAGCTAAAGTAACTTTTCCCAAGGTCTCTCACACACCTTCCACATCAATCAACATTGTTGCCTTCAAGTTTGACATTAAAAGATGGGGAATACTCCAGATGATTTCACTTTTCTGAGGTATCTTTCTTTTATCCACTGACAACTGATAAAAGATGATTGATATTGCTCTCACCTTTGATGAAGCAATACCACACCAAATTGATGGAGTCTTTTCACTCAGAAATGTCTGTCTTCAACCATGTGGTCCAACACTGAATATCCTAACTCCTATAAGAATCACTTTTTTTCAGTAGTTGAACTGAGAGTTAAGGCTCATATTTATAATTAAAACAATCAAAGCTTTAATCGAGGATTTTTCTTGTGGGGTTTTTTTTGTTGCTAAATGCGCTTCTTTTCTCACTGATATCCTTTGCAAATCAGAGTATTAAACCATGTTGCTTCCCTGTTGAGCATTGATTCTATCCTGTAAGTGACTCTACCGACAGCGGTTAGAGTTACAGGAGCTATAAGACTGAATGAGAGCAGACACTCGGTACGGCGCATCTGTTACTCACCAGGGAAACCAATGCATTACAGGGTTATTTGATCCACCACATCACCCCTTCCATCATTTGTCCAGTTGTTTGAATTGCTTAACGTTAGCCCTGTTAGACACAGATATAAACACATTTTACGATTTCCGTGTGACCCTCCAACCACTAATCTGGGTCATGACTTCACTGCATCATGCAGCATATCAACGGCTAGGGAATTGAAATCCGGACATGTTGGCGTTGGTTTGACATCCGTCGAATTGACGGTGTTATGATGAAAAAACGTGTTTGAGCATTGTGTGACCTTTGACACAATTCGCTCTCAAGACTTAATAGAACCAAACTTTGATAGGGAGAAATCTTTCCTGAAAATTTCATGCTATTTAAAGTGAATTGTTTTTGCAAAATGTTGGATACATGCATACATACATACATACGCACGCACGCACGCACGTACATACATACTTACAAAAATGCTCCTCACAGACTCTCCCGGAAGCATCTGCAAGCTCTGAACCATAAATACACAGCTACAATATTTGATACAATATTTTTCCCATTTGCACTGTTTTGACCCCACTCGGGTATATACAGGTATATGTGTATGTTTTCGTGGCTGAGTTTGCTTTCGTCTTTATGCATTCCTGCATTTGTTATTGCCGTACATCACAGAGCCAACACTTCAGAGGGTGTGCCAGAATGTTATGCATATGTGGAGGGAATGGGAAGGAGCGATGATAACAACTTGAAATCTAAACAATTAAGGTTTGACATTTACTCATAGCAACAGTGTGTGTGTGTGTGTGTGTGTGTGTGTGTGTGTGTGTGTGTGTGTGTGTGTGTGTGTGTGTGTGTGTGTGTGTGTGTGTGTGTGTGTGTGTGTGCGTGAGAACTTAGACAAAACCATGTGGGACAAGTGTAGTAATGCATTTCAAATAGTTTGAGAGTCATTAAATAAACTCCTTTTCTGCTGTTGTTGGGCAGACTACCTCAAACTGAGAAAGGTTGGATTTGTGTGTAAATATAAGCAAAAATAGGAAGGAACAGCAAGAAGTCAAAATGAAACTTACAGTATTGATGCTGAATGTTAGGTTACCTGAAATGAATTTGAAGTTTGAGGTGAGGGTTAGAAAGTGCTAAATGGTTAAACGTCCAAGCAGTTAAGCATGTGGACTCTTCTACTGTGAAGCCATCTAACACTGCTGGAAATTGCAAGGTTGTCCATGATAGAATATCTGGATGAGAGCAGATTTTCTTGTAAATATCTTTGTGCTTTTCAACGGTTTCTGCCTTTTTGTAAAAGGTGCCGATGTTTTGTGAGGATAATTAAAAAAATAATAATAATAATAGTAATTTAAGCTATTAAAGTAATCAGGCGGTTTGCACAGTTGAAAATCAAAGAAAATTGGATTTATCTTTATTTATTATGAAGTTTAAAAAAACAGTCCTGGGAAGTGTAGTGATTTCTTTCCTCATAAAGATCATGTGGCACCATTTGTGTAGTGAATTCAGCGGTGCACCAATCATGTTGGGTTTTGGCAGTTTGGCTATCGATGATGATCAATAATTATCATAGTTTTTAATTATTTTATTGAAAATGTAAACTGGTCTGTATCAGATACCTCAGGAGCACTGCCTGTTTAACAGGCAATAAAAGCCATTTCAGTTCTATCAGTCTCATAAGATATACTAAACAGTTCATTTGGAATTTGAATTGTTAATACAATAGAATAGGAACCAACAGAACATCATCATTTCACCTTGACATTGCAGCAATATGAAGCAATTCAAACAACCATGACAAATGATGGAAGGAGTGATGTGGTGGATTAAATAACCTTGTAATCTATTGGTTTCCATGGTGACACATGTGGTGTTGTGAAGGTATTCGCTTCGTATTTGCAAGTACCTGTTCTAGTTCATGATTGGTTTTGAACATCAGTTTTTGGAACACGTGAGATATTTTTGCTCACTTTCCACAGATAAAATTCATGCAAAGTTGCAAAAACATATTCACCCTTGAAAATAAGTCAGTTGGCAGCACTGTATATATCAGAGGCATTTTTTTTCTATTTACTATCAAACTGTTCTTTTATTCAACTGTCATATTTCTCACTTCGAACTGCAAGATAGCCTCTCCAAAAAATGTCTGGTGTGCAATAAAATAGAAAATTAGATATAAATGTTCATTTATACATTCTCTTGTTGAAGCTGCAGGTTGCCACACCAGATTGTAGACCTGAAAATAAACTATAACTTTAGTGACTCATTCCTATTGAGCTGAATGATCTAGGATCCCTCAAATCCACAGTCTGATAATAAGTCCATGAATTGGAGATGAAAGTTTGAGGTTTATGTCCCGTCATTGTTTCATTTTGAGTTCAGTGCATTCCAGTAGCGAGCAGAGACATTTCCACAGTCCTAATGTATTCTGGCTCTGCTGTCCTTTCCACTGCATTGTCTGTTTTCAAAGCGTTTAAAATTGATGGATGAACTATTTATGCAACCATTACTTTCAATTCAATAAAAAAAGAAAAAAGAAAAAAATAGGCACGCAGAGAACTGAAAGTACTTCACACTGGTAATTCATCAATGTCACGTTGAAAGAAGGAAGCACGGGTCATAATATTTTTCAATTTTGTTGTGATTGTTGATCAGCATTTCTAAAAATCCATCCGTCTAAGTGGATGCTCATCGATGACTTAGGTTCAAAACATTTTTTACACAATGGAAACAATGGATGTAAGAGAGAAAAACAGCACCAGTATTATAATGGCTGCAGTGAGGTTGGAGGCTCTGCTTTGACTTGGTCACATTTAAAGACTGATAAAACTGATGGTTGGAGATGATGTTAAATATTCGGCTCATTTATCTCATTTAGATTTAAATCGCTGTTTAACTAAATCAGGTGATAGATTGCACCTCCTGGATTGCATCTTCAGAGCCCTCAATTACAGTGATGGTGAAGTACATTTAGCAAGATTTTAAGATCAAAATATTTTTTTAAATACGCATAAATGAAGTCCTTTTGACAAATTG